>NC_041020.1:25353703-25606203 GCF_004193775.1 Glycine soja
CAGTGTTCTACTATGAGAAGCTAGTAGGTTAACATGCCGTCCAGCTTTGCGGATCTGGTGTTTGCCGGGGAAAGAATCGAGGTAGGATTGAAAAGAGGAAAGTTGATTACGTTTCCTCCACAAACGCGAATGCCAAAGAATCGGGGCAACAGGGGCAAAAAGGAAGGAGGGAGATGCCCATGCCGTCTCTTCAACACCCGCGTGGGTCAAACCCAGCAAACACCTCATGGTACCCATCAGTACGCGCAACATCACCCAAGCTTCTCGGCTCATACTGGGAATGCTCTAGTTCAACACCCGTGCAGCCTAAGGACCCACCCAGAGGGAAGCTCCCAAGTTCCAACTCGAACAGACTCGACGGCCGGTAATTCCAAACGACAGGAACTTCCCTCCGAGGCCATTTCCGGAATTCACCCCACTCCCAATGACGTACGAAGATCTCTGCCATCCCTCATCGCCAATCATTTGGCCGTGGTAACTCCCGGAAGGTCCTCGAACCCCCTTTCCCGAAGTGGTATGACCCTAACGCAACTTGCAAGTACCATGGGGGTGTCCCGGGGCATTCCGTCGAAAAATGCTTGGCCCTTAAATACAAGGTCCAACATTTAATGGATGCTGGATGGCTGACTTTCCAAGAGGATCGGCCAATGTGAGAACCAACCGTCGCCAATCATGAGGGGAGCAGTTAATGCAGTTGAATCCGATAGGCCCACAGGTCTAAACCTTTAAGGGATGTGGCAACCCTAGAGGTTTATCTTGAGGCCCTACAAAGGAGGTGTGATTCCCATAGTGGTGTAAGGAGGATTCTGTCTGCTACATTCCGGCGAGATGCATGACATGGAGACGTGTTTGGAAGTAGAGGAATTGTTACAGCGGATGATAGATCAAGGTCGACTGGAAGTGGCATTAAAGGAAAAGAAGAGCAGCATATGTATGCAATCTACGGAGGGGAGTGGTGTGCGAACCCAAACCTTGGTGATATATTCACTAAAAGCGCAGCTTCGCAAACCCGGACACCCTTAATAGCCAAACTTGTTCCTTTCCCGTACCAAATAGTCACGCGGTCCGTGGAGATATACACCTCCGGGGAAGAAGGAAGAAGTCACTGACGTCAGCTCGCTGTCACTAAAGTAACAAATATCACGGGACTGAGTGGTGTGACCCGTAGTGGTCGGTGTTCACACCTCCGGACCTACCAGTCCAACCGCCGACGTCAAGGGAAAGGAAAAGTGGTGGAGGAACAAGATGGCGAAGCACCCCACGCTTCGAATAAAGATATTCCAGCAAAGGGGCCCCCGGAGAAAAAGGATGGTAGAAAGGAGGTGTCGCTAGAGGAAGCCAGCGAGTTCCTTCGGATAATTCAGCAGAGCGAATTCAAGGTTATCGAACAGCTCAACAAAACCCCGGCTAGGGTCTCGCTGTTGGAGTTACTTATGAGCTCCGAGCCTCATCGGGCTCTGCTAGTAAAAGTGCTGAACGAGGCTCACGTGCCCAAGATATCTCGGTAGAAGGTTTCGGAGGGCTGGTCAACGATATCACTGCCAACAACTATCTTGCCTTCGCCGAAGAAGAAATCCCCGCCGAGGGGAGAGGGCATAATAAGGCTTTACACGTATCAGTCAAGTGTATGGACCATATCGTAGCCAAGGTGCTCATCGATAATGGTTCCAGTTTAAACGTGATGCCTAAGAGCACTTTGGAGAAGTTACCATTCAATGCTTCCCACTTAAAACCAAGTTCAATGGTGGTTCGGGCCTTCGACGGCACTCGCCGAGAGGTTAGGGGAGAGATCGATCTCCCAATACAAATAGGCCCTCACACCTGTCAAGTCACCTTCCAAATAATGGATATTAACCCCCCCTACAGCTGCCTGTTGGGGCGCCCGTGGATCCACTCAGTGGGAGTTGTGCCTTCTACACTCCACCAAAAGCTGAAATTCGTAGTGGAGGGCACTTGGTCATCGTGTCAGGCGAGGAAGATATCTTGGTAAGCTGCCCATCCTCCATGCCTTATGTGGAAGCCGCAGAAGAATCGTTAGAAACTGCTTTCCAGTCTTTTGAGGTGGTCAGCATTTCCTTCGTGGACTCCCTCTTTGGGCAGCCTTGTTTGTCCGATGCAGCGGTAATGATGGCCCGAGTTATGTTGGGGAACGGTTATGAACCCGGGATGGGTTTAGGCAAAAACAACGGCGGCATAACTAGCCTGATAAATACCCAAGGAAATCGTGGGAAGTATGGTTTAGGCTATAAGCCCACTCAGGCGGACATGAAAAGAAGCATCGCGGGAAGGAAGAACAGTGGTCAAAGCTCGCGTTGGAGACAAGAAAGTGAAGGAAGCCCGCCCTGCCACATAAGTAGAAGCTTTATAAGCGCGGGTCTGGGAGACAAAGGTCAAGCGTTCGCGATATGCGAGGATGATATTCCGAGTAGTTTGGATTTGGTACGACCATGCCCTCCTGATTTCCAGCTGGGAAATTGGCGAGTGGAGGAACGCCCCGGCATGTACGCAACGAGCATAATGTAAACCTTTACGGTTTTAAAAGCTCTATAGTTGGGCCTAGGCTTTAGAGTTTTTCCTTTTGTTAAGGCTTTGTGTCTTTTGTTTTTGAATTTATAATACAAGGATCTTTCTTCATCTATTCCTGGTCTCTACCCATTCTCATTCATTTGCATGTTTACTTCTTTTTCTGAAACGGCAGATCCAATGACGAGTCCCCCGAAGGTACTAATACCTGGGACCCGCCTATCGACTTCGAGCGAGAAATGAATCGAACGGAGGATGAAGGAAATGAGGATGTGGGACTTCCCCCAGAACTAGAAAGAATGGTCGCCCATGAGGACCAAGAAACGGGGCCTCATCAAGAAGAAACAAAGCTAGTAGACTTAGGAATTGGCAGTGGAAAGAGGGAAGTAAAGATAGGTACAGGTATTACCGCACCTATCCGTGAAGAATTAATAATCCTGCTAAAAGACTACCAAGACATCTTTGCTTGGTCATACCAAGATATGCCCGGTTTGAGTTCTGACATTGTACAACACCGATTACCTCTAAATCTCGAGTGTTCCCCGGTAAAACAGAAACTGAGGAGGATGAAGCCCGAAACATCCTTGAAGATAAAAGAAGAAGTGAAGAAGCAATTTGACGCTGGATTTCTGGTCGTCACTCGGTATCCAGAATGGGTTGCCAACATCGTACCAGTTCCTAAAAAAGATGGGAAAGTACGAATGTGTGTAGATTATCGGGACCTGAATCGGGCCAGTCCCAAGGACAATTTTCCTTTACCACACATCGATATCCTCGTAGATAACACGGCCAATTTCGCTTTATTTTCCTTCATGGACGGTTTCTCTGGTTACAATCAGATAAAGATGGCGCCCGAGGATATGGAAAAGACTACTTTCGTCACCCTGTGGGGAACGTTCTGTTACAAGGTGATGTCCTTTGGACTCAAGAATGCCGGGGCAACTTATCAACGGGCCATGGTAGCTTTGTTCCATGATATGATGCATCAAGAGATCGAGGTCTACGTGGACGACATAATTGCTAAATCTAAATCCGAGGAAGAACACCTTGTCAACCTGCGGAAATTGTTCAAAAGGCTTAAGAAATATCAATTAAGGTTGAACCCCGCTAAGTGTACCTTCGGGGTCAAATCAGGGAAATTGCTTGGTTTCATTGTAAGCCAGAAAGGGATAGAGGTAGATCCCGAAAAAGTGAAGGCTATCCTTGAGATGCCAGAACCCCGTACAGAGAGGCAAGTCCGAGGTTTCCTGGGGCGCTTGAATTATATTGCCAGATTCATATCGCAGCTCACCGCCATTTGTGAGCCGTTGTTTAAACTCTTGCGCAAAAACCAAACTGATCGGTGGAATGAGGATTGCCAAGAGGCTTTTGGAAGGATCAAAAAGTGCCTAATGAATCCTCCCGTGCTTATGCCACCAGTACCTGGAAGGCCTCTCATTTTGTACATGACAATCTTGGACGAGTCAATGGGGTGTATGCTGGGGCAACATGACGAATCCGGGAAGAAAGAGCGCGTTGTTTACTACCTAAGTAAGAAGTTCACGACCTGTGAGATGAATTACTCCTTGCTCGAAAGAACGTGTTGTGCTTTAGTATGGGCATCCCATCGCCTAAGGCAGTACATGCTGAGCCATACTACCTGGTTGATATCCAAAATGGACCCGGTTAAGTACATCTTTGAAAAGCCAGCTCTCACAGGACGAATCGCCCGGTGGCAAGTCTTGCTATCTGAGTTTGATATAGTCTACGTCACCCAAAAGGTGATAAAAGGAAGCGCTTTGGCAGATTCTTTGGCTCAACAGCCTCTTAACGACTACCAGCCCATGCATCCGGAATTCCCGGATGAGGACATCATGGCCTTGTTCGAGGAAAAGTTGGACGAAGATCGGGACAAATGGACTGTATGGATTGACGAGCGTCAAACATTCTAGGTCATGGCGTTGGGGCAGTGTTGGTCTCTCCAGACAATCAATGTGTACCTTTCACAGCCAGGCTAGGATTCGACTGCACCAACAACATGGTCGAATATGAAGCATGTGCCCTAGTCGTCCAGGCAGCAATTGACTCCAATGTCAAACTACTCAAGGTGTACGGCGACTCAGCGTTGGTAATCCATCAGCTGAGAGGGGAATGGGAAACTAGAGATCCCAAGCTGATACCCTACAAAGCCTATATCAAGGAATTGGCTAAGACTTTCGATGAGATCTCCTTCCATCATGTTCCCCGCGAGGAAAATCAAATGGCGGATGCACTTGCTACGTTGGCGTCTATGTTCCAGCTAACACCGCACGGGGATCTACCCTACATTGAATTTTGGTGTCGTGGCAAACCCGCACATTGTTGCCAAGTGGAAGAGGAACGGGACGGAAAGCCTTGGTATTTCGACATCAAGCGATATGTCGTAAGCAAAGAATACCCGCCAGAGATTGCCGACAACGATAAAAGGACATTGAGGAGGTTGGCAGCCGGTTTCTTCATGAGCGGAAGCATACTGTATAAAAGAAATCACGACATGACACTCCTGCGGTGTGTGGATGCCAAGGAGGCAAATCACATGATCGAAGAAGTCCATGAGGGCTCGTTTGGAACGCACGCCAACGGACATGCTATGGCCAGGAAGATCCTAAGAGCAGGTTATTACTGGCTTACCATGGAAAGTGATTGTTGTGTCCATGTGAGGAAATGCCACAAATGTCAAGCGTTCTCAGATAATGTCAATGCCCCACCACACCCTCTGAATGTCATGTCCGCCCCTTGGCCTTTCTCCATGTGGGGAATAGATGTCATCGGGGCCATCGAGCCCAAGGCCTCGAATGGTCATCGCTTCATCCTCGTAGCGATAGATTATTTCACCAAGTGGGTCGAGGCGGCTTCATATACCAATGTCACGAGGAATGTGGTGGTCAGGTTCATTAAGAAAGAGATCATCTGCCGATATGGTTTGCCAAGGAAGATTATCACGGACAACGGCACCAACCTGAATAATAAGATGATGGCGGAAATGTGCGAGGAGTTTAAAATCCAGCATCACAATTCCACGCCCTATCGGCCAAAGATGAATGGAGCCGTGGAAGCGGCCAATAAGAATATCAAAAAGATTATCCAAAAGATGACCGTGTCATACAAGGATTGGCACGAGATGCTCCCCTTCGCGTTGCATGGTTACCGGACTTCAGTGCTAACGTCAACTGGGGCAACGCCGTTCTCATTGGTATATGGGATGGAGGCTGTGTTACCGTTTGAGGTAGAAGTCCCGTCATTAAGGATCTTGGCAGAATCCGGATTAAAGGAATCAGAGTGGGCTCAAACACGCTATGATCAGCTCAACCTCATTGAGGGTAAGCGCTTAACGGCCATGAGTCATGGGCACTTATACCAGCAAAGAATGAAGAGTGCATTCGACAAGAAAGTACGCTTACGCAAGTTCCATGAGGGAGACCTTGTGCTAAAAAAAATGTCCCATGCTGTCAAGGACCATCGAGGGAAATGGGCCCCGAACTACGAAGGGCCTTTTGTTGTGAAGAGGGCTTTTTCCGGAGGAGCCCTAGTGCTTACCAACATGGATGGCGAAGAGCTACCCTCACCCGTGAACTCTGATGTCGTCAAACTATATTATGCTTAGAAGCTGGGGCAATTTAGGATGTCGCTGCATGTTCTTTATCTTTATGCGTTTTCTGGATTTCCCCCAGGGATTTCCTGTCTGTTGTATCTCTCGTTACAATCTTTCAAAGAAATGAACGTGGATTCGAGGCTTTTAGTCCTCACGTTAGTTTCACACCTTGCGTTAATCTGTGATCACCTGAGCCCTTCCGCTCAGTTCATGGGATCCCCCAAGCGCTTAATTAGAATTGAACCTGAACCAACTTTCCCTAAATTTGCTTCGTTTGAAAACATTCATGCATACGCATACGCATACGCATGTATATTGTTGTGGTAAAACAGGGGCAGGATCACCTTGGGCTACCTTCTGAGGTAGAGACAAAACGTGAGCGGCAAAAACCAATCAAGGTAGGGTAATGACGCGGTCAAGATTGGCCATACCTGGTTGTTTATTACTTGCAGGTACTTAAGGACGGATGCAAGTGGGGATGGGGTCACGACCGACCGATCGTTGCCCCTTCTCTGTGCGAAACAAGCAGAGAATGTCGCTGCAAGGCAGCCCCGTATCCTTTGTATTTTGCAGCTTTCTTTTACTTTTTGTTTGTTTTAAAAAGTAAAAAAATAAGTAATCAACGCCTAATTCTAACCTAAGTAAGTTCAAGTTAGGCAAGATGCTAATCCATGAGAAGGGAGGGGACATGGTTAATGTTCCCCTCAAAAAAAAAAAAAAAAATGTGCAAGTTAGCTCGCCTGGGTGAGCCACCCCTGCACCAAATTATAAGAATGACGAAAGGGGGGGCGTTTTTGCATTCAAAAACTTCTTTTCCCCCCTTTCAAAAGCCATACCCACGGGATTGACGAGTTTGCAGCCCTAGGGTCGTCCTTTTCCGCATTTTTTTGATTCCGTTTTGCGCTTTTGTTCATCACCAACAAGTAAGTGTTCCATCCCTAAGCTTTCTAGCTTTTCATTGGTGTATTTTGATCTCCTTTTGGTGCTCTAAATTGTGGGAGTATGCTCAAATATATAGGGCAATTTTGGTTTGTTTTCTTGCTTGATTAGGTTGAATTAGGGGTGTGTACGGGATGGCCCTAGGCCTATAATGCATTTTGAAACAATGGGACATGCCACATTGTCCCCGTTCTCTTGCTATTGACGCCTAAACGCGCGCCCACCAAGTGTTCGGTGAAATGCCTCAATGGCATTAGCACGTGATTTTTGTAAGGAAACAACCCATGGGGGATTTTGGTTTGTACACATTTTCTTTTTTTTGGAATATGTATTCATTCCTGAAAAAGGCTAGAGTAATTGCCCCGCATATATCCTGGGCCTAGGAACTAAAATTTTATGCAAAAAGAACACAAGAGGAGGTGCATATTGGGTAATGTTACCCTTTTTGGCCAGCAATCAGCTATGGGCCATGCTACAATAATTTCCCTACGCCTAGATGTTTAGGAATTTTGCTCGTCATGAATGTGTTGGTTTAGAATAGGTAGCAAAATACCTTTGGCAATTTACACTTTGGGTATGATGGCAAAATACTTGGATGTATGTACATATAATTTTTGGTAGTCAAAATGTCTCACAAAAAAATATATATAAATATGTTGCATGTTATGTAAAGAAAATACATTACAAAAAGAATATATACCTTTTAATACAATTTTAGTCAGCAAAGGAAAATATACTTGAATTTGCATGCGGCTTTAGGTAGCAAAAACTTGAAAAGAGCATGAAATGTAGCACTTTATTGTGTAGATAGTCAATATTCATCATGAAGTTTGTGTATGTATAGGTATTAGAAATACCAAGATGTGCACATGTGCAATTTTTGGTACCCCAAAATGCTTTGAGTATGCATGTATGTAAATTTAGCCAAGGAGATGTGTGTGATGTAAGTAACAAATACACCTTGGAAATACATGTAAATAATCTAGGTAACGAAGCTGCCTTGATTGTATATGGGTGCATTTTTCTTAGTTAAAAGAATGTCTTGTGCAAGCGAACGTTCGTAAGGAAATATGCGCATAAGCTTGCTCTAAATTTACATTGATGTTTATGGGAAGAGGTTGTATGCCATTTTTGTTTTAAGAGTAGTGTCCCACTGGTAAAACTAACTTTCCAAAAGTTTGCCTTCGCAGGAAATGGCCCCAAGGAAGCTTGCCTCAAAGAGGTCCAGGAAGGACAAGGCAGCCGAAGGAACTAGTTCCGCTCCGGAGTATGACAGTCACCGCTTTAGGAGCGCTGTACACCAGCAGCGCTTCGAGGCCATCAAGGGATGGTCGTTTCTCCGGGAGCGACGCGTCCAGCTCAGGGACGACGAATATACTGATTTCCAGGAGGAAATAGGGCGCCGGCGGTGGGCATCACTGGTTACTCCCATGGCCAAGTTTGATCCAGAAATAGTCCTTGAGTTTTATGCCAATGCTTGGCCAACAGAGGAGGGTGTGCGTGACATGAGATCCTGGGTAAGGGGTCAGTGGATCCCGTTTGATGCCGACGCTATCGGCCAACTCCTAGGATATCCGTTGGTGTTGGAAGAGGGCCAGGAATGTGAGTATGGCCAGAGGAGGAACCGGTCTGATGGGTTCGATGAGGAGGCCATCACCCAGCTGCTATGTATACCGGGGCAGGATTTTGCCCGGACTGCTGCAGGGAGGCGAGTGCGAATCATGCGCACCAACATGACCACCCTGACCCAGATATGGATGACGTTGCTCCTCAGCAACGTCCTGCCCACCGATCATAATTCCGACCTTCCCATGTCGAAGTGTCAGCTGGTGTACGCCATCCTGACACGGATGAGCATCCATGTGGCTCAGTTGATCGCTGATGCCGTCTATATTTTTGCAGGTATGGCGCCCACTAGGCACCCTTTGGACCCAGATAAGTCCAACAGGGCCCTGGGATTCCCCGCACTGATCACAGGACTCTGCCAGTCGTTCGGAGTCCCCGTTGCACCTACCAAGGTGATTCGGCCGCCCATCACCCGGGCTTTTATTGAGAAGTACTGTACCCAGAGACAGGCTCAGGGTGATGCTCCACAGGCCGCAGGCGCGCCACCACCACCTCATCAGGCTGGCCAGGCTGGGGCATTTGACATGGAGCAGTATTTACGGCACTTGGTTCGCCAGCAGGCGGCCAACCACCGAGCTCATGTACGGACCCATGATTGTCTATACCAGATGAGCCTTAGCATGCAGAGCCAGGGCTTCGCTTCTTTTTCATGCCCTACTCCAGACCAGTTCAGGGCAGAGGTTGCATGGCCCGGAGATTGGCCCGAGGCCCAAGCAGGAGAGGCACCCCCAGAAGCTCCCGGCGATGGAGAAGAGGCCCACGAGGATGAGGAGATGGCCGATTTGCTTGACTTCTTGGGAGGGAGTGGAGATACGTGACTGGGAGATCCCCAGATTCATGTTTTCTTTCATATTTCTTTTGTCATTTTTTATTCTATGTTATTGTTTTGACTTGAGAGACTAATGTTTGTTTTTGTTGTTTCGATTGTCATTTGTACAGCGCATACATTTTTGTTTAGATTGTTGCGTTAGTGTTTATATATCATTACTATTGATGATGTTTGAAATTCTGGAACCGTGTAGAGTTCTTCGTTTAGGAACATCGTCCAAAAAATATATGTGTAAAATAAACAAAAAAAATCATGATAAAAATAAAAATAGAAAAGAAAAAATGAAATGAATGAAATGGAAAAGAGAACAAAAAGGAAAAAAAAAATTCATTCATTGATCATAACCGATTTTTGAAGAAAAAAACGTGTCTACACCTGAAGGGTGAATGCTGTGAAATTTCCCCGGACGCCCGAAATGGACTCGGAGGAATGCACAAATTGATAAAAGAACATATTTTGGAAACATTGGGTTGACTAAAATAGAGGAAATGAATCCTGAACCCTAGCATCACATGACCATAAAAATTTGACACTTGAGTGTCCGCATAGGTGCATGCATGACCAGTTTTGCATAAAATTTCCAAATCATCATTTTTGCATTTTGTGTCATGGAAAATGTGGGGCATCCCTTTTATCCTTGAACCAAACCAAACCCTGACATGTATCATGTCTAGCCATTCTACAAGCTTTGAGCCAAAATCCTGACTCACCATAAACCTTGACCCAGGGTGAGAATGTCAATTCTTACCCTCGGAAGCAAAAAAAGGGGAAGAAGGAAAATTTCCAATCAAAGAGAAAGCAAAAAGAAAAGAAAGGAAATTCCCAATCAAAGAGTGGGAGAAAGCAAAAAGAAAAGAAAGGAAATTCCCAATCAAAAAGTGGGAGAAAGCAAAAAGAAAAGAAAGAAAATTCCCAACCAAAGAATGGGAGAAAGTAAAAAAAGGAAGGAAAGAAAGCCCCTGATCGGGGATCGAAGGAAAAACAGAAGAAATGTGCAGAGAGGTCTTTGGACCGGACAATATCTGAACAATACAGAATTGTCACCAAATGAACAAAAAAAGAAGGAAAGGAAACCACGACCTAAAATGGTCTTCTCCCTTTGATTACCAACCAAAATCCCGTGCGCTAGCGACTTTTTTTTCGCCCCGCACTAAACAAAAAAAACAGAAAAAGAAAAAGCCAGAAAAATCAAAAGCCAAAAACACACAAAAGCCGAAAAAAAAAAACCACCAAAAGAACCCATTCCCAAGGGAAGTCCTATTGATCCATGATCACACATGTAATTTTTGATTTGATAGGAAATAATTTGCAAAGTCAAGTCATGACATATCTATGGTTCGGAATTAGGATGAAACACTTACCTGTGCGAGATTGATACACTTTGAGTGGATTTCTTCTATTTTTGTCGAACCCAGTGTTTCCTCTAAATGGTCATTTAGAAACAAAATGCTAACATCCAAAATCTCATTTATGGTTATGGGAGATTTCATCAGCAGACTCTCCTTCCCCGGTAGACGCATTGTTTTTCACTCAAAAAAGCATATGCTGCTCTAAATCAGTTGGAATATTTGTCTCTTTGCTAAAGCATGTTTGCATTTTAGTGGAGAAAACACCGAGACTTTTTCAAGTCTCACAAGTTATCCAGAACTACGTAGGTCTGAGTTCCTCGTTGGAGGATACGTAGGAGCAAGAGCCTCGCTTTTGTCGACCACACCACCTTTTGTTGTCATGACCCAAGAGCTGGTAGCCCGCGGAGACACCTTACGGTTATCCGCACCTCGTCATTCAGTGACCCCAAGTGTGATTGATGAGCAGAGGCCAATGTGGTCATCTGCGCCTTTTCCGGAGATGTCGGCATTTTCCGATGGAGACTTTTCAAGTCTCACAAGTTATCCAGAACTACGTAGGTCTGAGTTCCTCATTGGAGGATACGTAGGAGCAAGAGCCTTGCTTTTGTCGGCCGCCCCATAATCTTTGTCATACTGACCCTGCGGTCATGTGACATGCACCCTTGTATCATCCAGAGGCGGCGGGCCCGATGATACGCGGAGATACCTTACGGTTATCCGCACCCTTTTGTCATCCAGAGGCGGCGGGCCCGATGACAAGCAGAGACCAAGTTTGGTCATTCTGCACCCTTGTATCATCCAGAGGCGGCGGGCCCGATGATACGCGGAGATACCTTACGGTTATCCGCACACTTTTGTCATCCAGAGGCGGCGGGCCCGATGACAAGCAGAGACCAAGTTTGGTCATTCTGCACCCTTGTATCATCCAGAGGCGGCGGGCCCGATGATACGCAGAGATACCTTACGGTTATCCGCACCCTTTTGTCATCCAGAGGCGACGGGCCCGATGACAAGCAGAGACCAAGTTTGGTCATTCTGCACCCTTGTATCATCCAGAGGCGGCGGGCCCGATGATACGCGGAGATACCTTACGGTTATCCGCACCCTTTTGTCATCCAGAGGCGGCGGGCCCGATGACAAGCAGAGACCAAATTTGGTCATTCTGCACCCTTGTATCATCCAGAGGCGGCGGGCCCGATGATACGCGGAGATACCTTACGGTTATCCGCACCCTTTTGTCATCCAGAGGCAGCGGGCCCGATGACAAGCAGAGACCAAGTTTGGTCATTCTGCACCCTTGTATCATCCAGAGGCGGCGGGCCCGATGATACGCGGAGATGCCTTACGGTTATCCGCACCCTTTTGTCATCCAGAGGCGGCGGGCCCGATGACAAGCAGAGACCAAATTTGGTCATTCTGCACCCTTGTATCATCCAGAGGCGGCGGGCCCGATGATACGCGGAAATACCCGAGTGGTTATCCGTATAAACATTCTTTTGCTATCTGTAAGACAGAACGCTTGATAGCATGCAGAGACTGACATAGTCTTCTGCACCTTTTGTTCCTCCGGGAACAACAAGTCATTTACATGCGGAAATTTCATGGTCACCCGTGACTCTCGTCAACCGAGAGGAGCGAAATTAGTGTCATACACTAATTTTCGTCCGGGTACCTTTGCTTGATGACATGCGACCTTTCTTTGGTCCTTGTGAGGTGCTTGGCACCCATCATTAGGCAATTTGTGAAAATCCGGGAACGACAAGTCATGGTCACCCGCGACTCTCGTCAACCGAGAGGAGCGAAATTAGTGTCATACACTAATTTTCGTCCGGGTACCTTTGCTTGATGACATGCGACCTTTCTTTGGTCCTTGTGAGGTGCTTGGCACCCATCATTAGGCAATTTGTGAAAATCCGGGAACAACAAGTCATTTGCATGTGGAGATTTTATGGTCACCCGCGACTCTCGTCAAATCGAGAGGAACGAAATTAGTGTCTTATCTTTACTTTCCTTTTATCTCCAATAAAAGACAAGTAAAGAGGGGCAACTGTCATACCCTAATTTCGTCCGGGGACCTTTGCTTGATGACATGCGACCTTTCTTTGGTCCTTGTGAGGTGCTTGGCATCCATCATTGGGCAGTTTGTGAAATTCCAGGACATGCCGAAAAACCAAAAAAAAAATATTGATGCACAATCCGTAAGTTTCCGTGACACACCGGAAATCAAATGGAAGCATCGTTGCATAATTAAGTGAGGTTCCGTAACATTCCGTAAGTCAAAAGGGGGATGATTATGTAATCCGCAAGGTTCCGTAACATTACGGAAAGAAAACAAGTATCGTTACGAAATTCGTAAGTTTCCGTAACTTTACGAAAAAAGAATCACCAAAAAAAGCAGAGGGGGTGTACTTAGTAAAAATGGGGGTGCAAATAGCACCCAGGCCCACTTGGGCCCTCCAGAATATTCCTCCAGAAGGTTGTTGCTTCTGGAGGAAGCAACCTGGCTCGCCTGGGCGAGCTGGGCGGCAACCACCTCCCCTATTTTGCTATAAATAGGGGAGGAAGTGAAGAAGAAAAGGGTTCAGCCCCTTTGGCACTTCTCTCTCTTTCGAATTTGCTTGGAAAAATCGTTTCCGTGAAGAAAATCTAAGCCGAGGCGCTTCTGAAACGTTTCCGTAACGTTTTCCGTGAAGAATTTCGCAAAGGTTTCAACCGTTCTTCGACGTTCTTCATTCGTTCTTCATCGTTCTTCGATCTTCAACGGGTAAGTACCTCGAACCAAGCTTTTCGATTCATTCTATGTACCCGTAGTGGTCCACATTGTGTTTCGTGCATTTTTATTCTCGTTTTGTTTACTTTTTATACCCCCTGTTGACGTGCTTAAGCCATTTTACTTAAGTCATTTCTCGCTTAACTTAAAAATAAAATAAATTTCCACCGAACGTTTGAATTGTATTATCCGTTAACTTCGGTTAAAATAAATTCCGACCGTTCGGTCGTGCCGTAACCACATTGGAAATCAAAAAAGAGGTAAAAAATAATATAATAATCAAAAAGACATCTTTTAGTAAAATAAAGCGGAAAATCAATCGGACGTTTTCTCTTTGGGATTTCTCATTCTTAATCGAATTGATTAATAACTAAAGTGAAACTAAAGGCTAAAATCAATTCGCCCTGTCAAGCTCGTCCATAAAAATAGGCTTTTGAAGTTTGTCATTTCATTTTCTCACTAAGTAAAATGGATCATTTTTAAGGTCCAACGCCTTAAAATGATCACCTCTTAAAGTAAAAAAGAATCACTTGATAAAAAAGAACTACGTAGGTCTAATTTCCTCATCGCAATTGAGGAATACGTAGGAGCAAAGGGAAACACCCTTGTCGACCACAAAAAGAGAAAAATATAAAAAGGGTATAAAAGATATAAGGACATAAAAAGGGAACATAAAAATCAAAGTCATGTTTGCACATTCGATTAAAGGCTGCCGTCCCTTGTGACGGACGTGTGGGGTGCTAATACCTTCCCCATGCGTAAATACAACTCCTGAACCTTTCACTTAAAAGTTCGTAGATCGCGTCTTTTCCGATTTTTCCGACGTTTTCCTCAAATAAACGTTGGTGGCGACTCCGCGCGTATTCCTTTCATGGAACACGCATCCCGCGAGTCTCGCGTCGCCCTCCCGCCGAAGGGTAGGTTGCGACAGTATGTATTTAAGAAGGTGACACGGACCCTCCGTTGGTTTGCCCGAGATAGGGGATTAAGACGGAACCCACACATGATGCACATGCGAAAGGTACAATACGGGGATGTACATAGTATGATAATATTCACTGAACATAAGCAAACGGGTATATGATACTTATGCATGGCAGTGTGAAAAATGGCACGCAGCGTGTTTGCTCCGTGCCCCTATTTAAGGGACCTATAAGGGAGAGAACTAACTAGGCTTTTAGCAATAATCCCCAAGGTAGTCATATCTCTCTTGATGGTTTCTAGAGGTATCATCCCCTTCGAAGAACATATTGCAGCAGTAGGGACTACTAGCAACAATAAGTTTTCAAAGAGAAAAGCTCTAGATGAGGGTTCACTGTAATCAAGCAAGTCGGAGACCTAGCATGATCACAGATTCACCTCCACTCCTTATGTTCCCATGAACCCGGGTATAGGGCCCTTTTTCACTCACAGTGTGTGCAAATAGTGTTAGTGTTTGTGTGCATCAAATGAATAAATATTTACCTCATGCATACATTCTAAAACACACTAAAAGCAACAAATAGTTTATATACACAAGAACATAAGACAAATAAAGGGAAACCAACAAAGGAGAAAGTCATGATAAAACATTGCACAAGATTAAATGGCCTAACTCTCTAAAAAACAGTCCCTAGTGGAGTCGCCAACTGTCGCAACCTACCCTTCGGCGGGAGGGCGACGCGTGACTCGCAGGATGCGTGTTCCACGAAAGGAATACGCGCGGAGTCGCCACCAACGTTTATTTGAGGAAAACGTCGGAAAAACTGGAAAAGACGCGATCTACGAACTTTTTAGTGAAAGGTTCGGGAGTTGTATTTACGCACGGGGAAGGTATTAGCACCCCACACGTCCGTCCCAAGGGACGGCAGCCTTTAATCGAATGTGCAAACATGACTTTGATTTTTTATGTTCCTTTTTACATTTCTATGTCCTTTATACCCTTTTTATATTTTTCTCTTTTTGTGGTCGACAAGGGTGTTTCCCTTTGCTCCTACGTATTCCTCAATTTGCGATGAGGAAATCAGACCTACGTAGTTCTTTCTTATCAAGTGATTCTTTTTACTTTAGTGGTGATCATTTTAAGGCGTTGGACCTTAAAAATGATCCATTTTACTTAGTAAGAAATTGAAATGACAAACTTCAAAAACCTATTTTTGTGGACGAGCTTGACTAGGCGAGTTGATTTTAGCCTTAGTTTCACTTTAGTTATTAGTCAATTCGATTAAGAATGAGAAATCCCAAAGAGAAAACGTCCGATTGATTTTCCGCTTTATTTTACTAAAAGATGTTTTATGATTATTATATTATTATTTTACCTCTTTTTTTTTATTTCCAACGTGGTTACGGCACGACCGAACGGTCGGAATTCATTTTAACCGAAGTTAATGGATAATACAATTCAAACGTTCGGTGGAAATTTATTTTATTTTTAAGTTAAGCGAGAAATGACTTAAGTAAAATGGCTTAAGCACGTCAAAAGGGGGTACGAAAAGTAAATGAAATGGGAATAAAAATGCACGAAACACAATGTGGACCACCATGGGTGCATAGAATGAATCGAAAAGCTTGGTTCGAGGTACTTACCCGTTGAAGATCGAAGAACGATGAAGAACGAATGAAGAACGTCGAAGAACGGTTGAAATCTTTGCGAAATTCCTCACGGAAAACGTTATGGAAACATTTCGGAAGCGCCTCGGCTTAGATTTTCTTCACGGAAACAATTTTTCCAAGCAAATTCGAAAGAGAGAGAAGTGCCTAAGGGGCTGAACCCTTTTCTTCTTCACTTCCTCCCCTATTTATAGCAAAATAGGGGAGGTGGTTGCCGCCCAGCTCGCCCAGGCGAGCCAGGTTGCTTCCTCCAGAAGCAACAGCCTTCTGGAGGAATATTCTGGATGGCCCAAGTGGGCCTGGGTGCTATTTGCACCCCCATTTTTACTAAGTACACCCCCTCTGCTTTTTTTGGTGATTCTTTTTTCGTAAAGTTACGGAAACTTACGAATTTCGTAACGATACTTGTTTTCTTTCCGTAATGTTACGGAACCTTGCGGATTACATAATCATCCCCTTTTTGACTTACGGAATGTTACGGAACCTCACTTAATTATGCAACGATGCTTCCATTTGATTTTCGGTGTGTCACGGAAACTTACGGATTGTGCATCAATATTTTTTTGGTTTTTCGGCATGTCCTGGAATTTCACAAATTGCCTAATGATGGGTGCCAAGCACCTCACAAGGACCAAAGAAAGGTCGCATGTCATCAAGCAAAGGTCCCCGGACGAAATTAGGGTATGACAGAAGGCCATTGTTGTATATACAAGACACTTGACCAAAAGCTCACCTGTTATCAATTATTATATCATTTGCACCCATCTTTGAGCTAAACTGTAATTGTATTGAACTGTGAGCCTTTAGTTGTAATTCCTATTTACCTTGCTTAGGTTTTAAGAGGGCACATTGGTTTAGGACAATTTCACCCCAAATTTGGGGGAGTCTGTTAGATGGTTAATTTTTAAAGGTAAGAAACAACAACACACACAACAAATAAATAAAAATAGAAAAAAAAAAAGAGTTCAAATAAGTGTGTGTGTTGTTAGAACAAGTCAAGTGAAAGGCTAATGAGCAAGCTAAGTATATTAAAAAGACTAATTGGTTAAGTCTAGGATTTGTGCTCTCTTAAGCTTTGGCATCCTAGAAAAACCAATATTCATTGTAACCTAGCCTCATTACAAGCCAATAAAAGTCCTTTTGATTCAATTTGTGCATTTCTGACTTTATGACATGAGATGAAGTTCAAAGATTGGACCTCTTGCTAGTCGTTATTGATAAAAAGCTTAAACACTTGTGCTTGAGTGAAACAGAAGCTGTGAGATTTCGGTTAAGCATCTTTCCATGAATCTGTCTCCTGTCTAGCTTTATTTAGTTGTGTTGCTTGCTAACATGTTCTTTTCTCTGAAAAACTGCATGCCTTGTGAAAAGCAATTGATAAAGGCATTTTTGTTTCATTTTTTATCATGCGACTAATATTTTGGGAGTTACACACCTTTGCACATAATCACTGCATGTTTTGTCACCTTTTTATTTACCTTTGTTTAGTTAGTTTACACACGTGTTCATACTACACACAAACCTTTTACAACAAGACGCTTATTTACTGAACCACAGTTTTACCAAGTAAAACAAGTTCCCCGAGAGTTCAATACTCGGTTCTTACCATTTTATACTACTTGCGTGATCCGGTGCACTTGCTGGTCATCGAACAAGTGACATGCCCCCAAGTACAAGTATTCTTCCTCATGAGAAACTACATGTACTTACTGACAAAGTTTATATTATTTCCATGTCATATGAAGTATGAAACATGGGCACCATCAATGCACTGACTGTGGATAATTAAAGATTTTAAGCCATCCCCCTCCAAAGATGCTTAAAACTCTTTAACCACTCTATTTCCCCCACCAGGGATATCCAACAAGGTCACTGCACCCCCTATGTACATACACAACATACAACATATAAAACATGGGCACCATCAATGCACTGACCGTGGATAATTAAAGATTCTAAGTCATCCCCCTCCGGAGATAATTAAAACTCTTTAACCATTCTTCCCCCCCCCCCCCCCTCCCCCAGGGATATCCAACAAGGTCATTGCACTCCCCATGTACATACACAACATACAACGTATGAAACATGGGCACCATCAATGCATTGATCGTGGATAATTAAAGATTCTAAGCCATCCCCCTCTAGAGATGCTTAAAACTCTTTAGCCACTCTATTTCCCCCTCCAGGGATATCCAACAAGGTCACTACACCCCCCATGTACATACACAACATACATCATCACAGTGCATTTTCAACATCATCAACATTTTATCTCAATGTCATTATCAACATCAGCATTGTCTCATCTCAATGTCATTCTCAACATCAACATCATCTCATCTCAAAATCATTCTCAACATCAACATCATCTCATCTCAATGACATATCAACAACAACAACATCATCTCATATTAACATGATCATCAATAACAACATCAACTCATATTAACATAATCATCAATAACAACATCATCTCATATCAATATTATCATAAACATCAACATCATCTCATATCAATTAATGTAATCAATAGCAATATCATCAGTAAGTCACATTCTGCATATACATACATATATAGTTCATGTGTGAGATTCACACTCCCTTGGTCTTCAGACAACACAAGTCTAATAAAAACAATAATGTCATTTATCAATAATAGACGTATTGCATCCCACTAGTCAAAAACATTGTTTTTCTTGAAAACCAGCATGCAACAGGGATAGACATATATCCCCATAGTTAGGTTCCCTGACCCCAACTATGGTATTAAAAACTATAGATGATAATAAACTCCCCTCACCTATCGTGAGCTCTCCGTCAGTTCCTCTTTGCATCGCTCAGAGGTCTTTCTCGTTCATGCTCGTCAGTCAAAATGCAAGGTTCTATATACCAAATTGAAGGAAATTTAGTATAGATTTCAAAAACAAGGTTAGTAACAATATTCGCAGTCAAATACCCCTGTCAAAACATAAAGGGCTGAGGGGTGCTTCGGATTCTACTAAAAGGAGATGTCATTTTAAAATTTCGATCAGGCCAATGTGACCGAAGTTCAATGAAGGTCACTAAAATAACATCAATGTTATAAAAAGATAACTTTTACAATATCTCATTTTCAAGGGTTTTTCAAAGGAAGTGTAAAAACACCTTATTATAGTACCCAAAACACATGAGACACTAAGAGAAACTCAAATTAACTAAGAGAAAGGCTTAGAAGTCAAGATTACCTCAGAGAAGTTACAAAAGGAAGGATTGAGGGAGTTTTCTCCACCGAATCCTTAAGGTGGGTTCTGAGGATTCTGCTCCGATTAAAATGTTCCTCTTGGTGTGAGGGGTCGGCGGCAAGCAACGGTGGCTCGTGGTGGCCACCGGTGGTCGTGGGTGGTGGAGAAGAAGGTGTTAGGGTTTGGGTGAGCGTTTAGAGAGGAGGATGTTGGATCAAGTGGCCTCCAAATAATTAAGAAGGGGGTTGAATTAATTATTACTGAACCTTTACTAATTAAAAATCTACCCTTCTTAGGCTTTTACTATAATGTTACGAAAGTAAAGAACAAAAATATTAAATTAACCAAAAGTAAAAGCGATAATTAAAGTGCACAGCGGAAATTAAAGAGTGTAGGGAAGAAGAAGACAAACACAAGAGTTTTATACTGGTTCAGCAACAACTCGTGCCTACATCTAATCCCCAAGCGACCTGCAGTCCTTCAGATTTCTTTTCAACCTTGTAAAATCCTTTACAAGCAAAGATCCACAAGGTATGTACCCTCCCTTGTTCTCTTTGAACAACCTAGTGGATGTACCCTCCACTAGAACTTATCCACAAGAGATATACCCTCTCTTGTTCTCAATCACAACAACCCAAGTAGATGTACCCTCTACTTGTACCACAAATGATTTACCCTCCAATGTGTTAAGACAAAGTTCTCAGGCGGTTAGTCCTTCGAAACTTTGTGAAGGGGGGAACAAAAGAATTCTCAGGTGGTTAGTCCTTTGAAATCTTTTGTTTATGGGAAAGGGAAGAATCAAAAGAATTCTCAGACTTTGTCATTTTGAATTCTTTGACAAGGGAGAAGGGAGACACAAAATAATTCAGGCGGTTAGTCCTTTGTTCTTTTGGAAAAGGGAGAAGAGAGACACAAAAAGAATTCAGGTTAGTCCTTGGCGAATTCTTTTTGGCAAAGGGAGAAGGGAATGAAAAAGATGAATAGCACACTTTTGTTTTCAAGGTTTGGAAAACCAAAAAACTTTTGAAAGCTTTTTTCAAAGGAAGAAGAAGAAGAAGAAGAAGAAGTTCAAAGAGATTCAAAGGTTGTAAAAGAATGTGTGGAAAAGTTGTTTGTAAAGGTTGTAAGTGTTATTCAAATGCAAATCAAGGTCTTGCTTTTATAGACTCTTCAAGTCTGGTCAAGAAAACCATTGGAAGAGTTATAACCTTTAGAAAAACCTGAAAATCATTGGAAGAGTTACATCTTTTGATTTTTGTTCAAAACTTGTCACTGGTAATCGATTACCAAATCCTTGTAATCGATTACACAAAGTTTTTTATGAAAGGATGTGACTCTTCACAATTGAATTTGAATTCCAACATTCAGATGCACTAGTAATCGATTACCAATATCTTGTAATCGATTACACCATTTTGAAATCAATTGGAACGTTGCAAATTCAGTTGTAAACTTTTGAAATTAAACTTTGCCACTGGTAATCGATTACAGGAAACTGTTAATCGATTACTAGAGAGTAAAAACTCTGGTAACTTAGAAAATTTTGTGAAAACTCTTTTGAAAAACAAAATTGTGCTATGTTTGTTTTTTGAAAAAATATTTTCAATACTTCCCTTGTGAAGTCTTCTTGATTTCTTCTCTTGGAACTTGAATTCATCATTTCTTGAATCTTGAAATCAAACTTCTCTTGATTCTTGAACTTGTTCTTGATTTAATCTTGAAATCATTCTTTGGGCTTTTTGTCAACATCTTTGTCATTATCAAAACTTCTTGAATCAACTTGATTCATCATCATGAAGCTTGCTTCTACAGAGGAGAGTGAAAAATCATGTTTCTCACACTGAAGAACGTATCTATAATCTGCAGATCTCGCTAAGCGGCAGTCCACTTTTTGCGCTTAGCGTGACAATTCACACTGAGCGCAACTCCCTCTGCACTAATGCTCGCTCAGCGCACTAATTCTCGCTCAGTGCAATTCCCTCTTGGGTTAGAATGGCGCTTAGCACGCTCACTCAGTGCAATTCCCTCTGGGGTTGGAATTGCACTTAGTGCGCCCTTTGCGCTTAGCGAGACATCAAAAATTTTATTTTCAAAATCCCAACGGTCAGACTATGGAGAGTTGTCTTAGGAACCTCCAGTCAAAATTTGAAGACAATCCAACAGTTAACGAATCCGGGATCACGATCTTATGTAAATAGGTTTAGGTAAACTTTGAAATCTCATAATTTCAACTTACCTCAACAAAACTCCACATAACTCAACATCCACATCAAGAAATTCACACATGACTAATTCAAGTCATACCTCAACTCATTCAAGTTAATCATATAGTCAAATATCATGATAAATACAATTAAACATCAATTTATAATTAGTAATATTTCAGGGTGTTACACCAAGTAGTTGGAGACAACACTACTGGAAAACATACTTTCGGCGATGGTTATTTCACACATTCAAATACGATTTTGAACCGTCTTTCAAGACAACATCATGAAAAGTCAAAATTTTGACTTTTCACGAAGATTCTTAAAAAACCGTCTTAAAAAGGTTATCATTCTAAGATGGTTTTTAGGCAAATAACCATCTTAGAATGATCACATTCTACGACAATTTTTACTAAAAACCGTCTTAGAATGTATTTTTAAAAAAAATTAAAAAATTGAGAATTCTAAGACGGTTATCTAAAAAGTAGTCTTAAAATGTCTACAATCTAAGACGGCTTTTCAAAGAACCGTCTTAGAGTGTTTTTTTTTTAAAATACAATTGAGGATTCTAAGACAATTTTCTCAAAAAAAAACTATCTTAGAATGTGTTTTTTTTTAAAAATTAAAAATTTCATATGCATTTCTTGCAATCAATCTCAGATTTTTATTCCTAGCCACATGTTATTTTAATTTCATATTTTCTAAAATAATAATATCAATTTTAAATAGAAAAAATAATTAATCAATATCAGATTTCTATTCCTAGGATTTTCCTAAAGTCAATACTATTTGCCGCCACTACTTGAAGTGAGAAATGTTTTAGCCCACCACACCCATGATTTTTATTTGTAAAATTAAAATACAGAAAAAGTGAATAATGTAGTATTGAAATCAAATTTTACCATAATAAAAAAATGTCTAAAAATATTAATCTACTAATAGTTCCACCCAACGCGATAACACAAACATCAGTTGTGCCTTCTTTTCCATCAACTAGTATCTATGCCACACACTCTATCCATTCTTGGATGGCATCAATAACGTGTGGAACAACCTACCAATACAATAAAAGGTAAAATCAGAACCAAGACACATTCACACACACCTAGGGAAAAAACTAAGTAATTAATTAAGCAAGACATTTAAAAATAAGAGACGGATATTTTATCCACCTGATATATTTTCCCAGTTGTGATATTATTGTCACGAGTTAATTTGAGGTCCAAGAAATGTTCATAGTTTCCAATATCAAGGTCAACCTTCAACCAAAATTAAAAATAAGACATGAATAGAAAGTTACCATGTTCCAATAACAGAAACCAATCAGAAGATTGAAAATTCACATGATAATGGCTAACGCCATGTTATTAAAACTTAATCAATAAAAATTTCAAAGAAACAAGCAACTTGCATCCTTGAATGTACACAATTAAAATATGATATGCAATCCTTGAAAGCTATGCCAACTTATGTTATGACTACTTATCAGGGAATATTGAAATATAAAATGGATTCATCATTCCATTTTCAATATAATAATCATAATTAATTGCATGCATTCTCATAATGGCAAGGTGACAGGGATGAAACATATAAATTGCAAGTGGGAGAAGTACATAGTACAAACCTTCGTTCAAATACCACAATAGTAGAAGGTGTATCACATTCAATTGAATGCTCAAAATTTGGAGGAAAATAAGCATATGAATCAACCTGGAATTAAAACCTTGGTGTCAATTTTTTTATATCCTTTATAGATAACATAGTGATTATCTAAATTTTCATGAAAAATCATATGAAAGCTAGTAGCCAAACAAAACATGAATGAAAGACACAACAATCGTTATGTGCAAATAGACAAAGGTCAATTATAAATATCACACAAGAGGGAAACATATATTTCTATGATTACTTCATATAACTAGAAAATAAGAGGACTCACCAAATGAGACAATCTTACAATAGTGTGAGAAATAGGAAAGAGAAATAAGAAAGCAATATCATAATCTATCAATCAATTGGAACCTACATTCCTTCCCATTTCCATTTTGTCATAAAATTTCCTATCATCTTAATTTTTATTGCATAAAGCTCTCTAGCAATAAAAAATAGTAATAGCATGGTATAAGAACATCTTTTTCTATGATTACTTTTGAAGCAATATCAGTCATCTTTTTATATAAAAACATTTCAATGAATAATGAGCTCAATCTCATAAATGTAACCAAAATTTATTTAAAAAACAGCAATAAGAATACATCATGTATAATATATTTCTGGAAACTAACATAATTAACATGGAACTTCACCCACAAGTCTTATTGATGTGCCATCATTTTCTTCTATTTTCTAAACCCTTTTTGCACCATTTTAATTACTGATTGGTCTTAATTGTCAATTAATCAGGCAGTTTTATTATTTGGGCTCATTTAGCTAATTTGATGTTTTTAATCTAATTTCAGGAATTAATGAAACATTGGGCTTAATCTGGATTTTGGTTATGGACTTGAAGAGGGCAAATAAAGCAGCGCTTACCTTAGTTAATTTCTAATTAGGAAATTTCTCAATTTTATTTTATGTTGTTCAGTGTTTATTTCGTTTTGGGCCAGAGTATTGTAATATGGCCCAGTGACTTTGAGTGACTCTTTTTAAATAGCAGCCTTAGGATTCGTGCAGGGCATTCTGTTATGCTATTTTCATTATTCAGAGCTTTGGTTTTAGGTTTTCATGTTTTTTTGTTCCCTTGTTACGGTTTTCGTTCTTAATGCAAATTTCCGTTTTCTGCTTCTAATTACGAGTTCATTCTTGCTTCTTCTTCTACTTTCATTTATGTTTCTATTCATTTACGTTTCTGCTTCATGTTTCATTTGCGTTTTCTGTTTGAATCCATGGAAGGCTAGATTTTCTGGTGTTGTTTCCTTTTGAGGACGAAGCCCAACTCTCTTTGAGGTTTCGCTTGTAATGTGGTTTCCTGGCAATTTTCCCTTCACCAGTTATCCCAATTTCATGAATATTAATCAGTGCACGCTTCGTATTCGATTAATTGCCTCTGAGCATAACTTGCGTTCATGCTTAATGGACGAAGGGCTAACTGGTGTATGTGGTGCCTAATCACGTATTGAAAACCCTAAGTTGATTTTCGCTTAGTAAATTGAAATAGGGTTGGATTAAGTGGTTGACTGTTAGGGACGAATTCTCCATGACCCAGGATAAGAGAATGGCTTCTGAATCAGAGGAAACAACCCGTTTTTAATATTAGTAGTTTCATATTCCAGTTTACTTGTTCTGCTCTTTAATTACCAAACAACCAAACCCCCCCCCCCCCCGTTACTGTTACTGCAAGTATATTATGAACATTTGGCTTGTCACTGCTCGTTGGGAAACGACTTAGGATCACTTCCTATTTACTGCATTTTCATGTTTATTTGATTCGGGTACGACCTCGATCACTTATATACTGGTAAGAGGAAATTATATGTGAAAAGCTTTTTCTCCTGATATGCGGTTTATGGGTAGACATAGTTCAAAAGCAGCTTTCTACTTGTGTTTGCATTGAGTGGCTACAGGGGAACTCTGGGTGTGTCATTCCACCATGGAGAAGTTTATCACGATATGTTTCAAACAATACAATTGGCATTACGAGGATGCAAGTTTATAGTAATGAGTGACATGTGCAACTCTAGAGGAATGTCCAAATTTTCAAGGGTTTCTCTTTTCCCTTAATATTTTTATAGGACAAGAAGTGTCTGTAGCTTCCCTTTGATGTTCTTTACTCATGGTTTTCTCAAGGGAATTGCTATTACTGATATGGAAAGATATTGGAAGTCTTATTTCATAGAGCCAGTTTAGCTCACTATTATTTTCAACTGTTTCTTTTAAGGAGGATATTTTATTCTCCCTTAGATTATTTTTCCTTTCTACTAATATTTTCTTCCTTTAATACTTTAAAAATAAAATAAAATAAAAATAGAGCTTATAGTAGTTTAAAAAACACATTAACAAAACCAACAACATTAGTGAGGGTGACAACACCTTGGAGCACAAAGATAAATCTACACAATACACATAGCAATCTTGTAAATACATCAAAAATGTTTTAGAGCCAGAAACAATGTTAAATGGTTTGGAGTTTCATGTAAAAGAAATTGGGGAGGGGTACAATGCAGAAGTTGAAATAATCTCTCCACACTAGGCAAGGGTAGTCCTGATTTTGATTTTTCTGGAAAAGAGGCAAAGCATCATATCTCATAAGTGTACCAGAAAATTCAGTGGCATACCCCCATTTTTCATGATTGCAAGTTTCCTTTGAAATGAGTTTCCTAGCATCTACCAAAACACAAGGAATTATTAGTAGCCAAAAGTACAAACTTGTCATTTTTGGTGAACAGATTATTTGAAGTAGTATATATATACATAAAAAAAAAAAACTTACTGTTGATTTTGCACTCTCCCATTTAAAGAAGCAAGTAAAGAAAGGTGGCTCACTATTGGGGTGCTGATTAATATAAGAGAAAAGCTTCCTAATTTGGAGGTCAAGAAGGCTACCTCTAGAAGATAAGAGAAGGTAGACAAGTTTTGGGTAAAATTTCTGATATAGAACAGAAAGTTCTAACATATCCTATCATTACATGACACTTGTACCACTACGTGATCCACTAAAATAGAAAGCAAAGGATGCAATTCCACTATAACATAATTGCTTTATTTATCACTACTTAGTTAACAGCTAGTGGATGTATTCCTCCAAAGGATGCAATTCCACTATAATAGAATTACTTTATTTATCACTACTCATATAACAGCTAGTGGATGTATTCCTCCCAGCCTAAGGGTTTTCTGCTAGTGCGTCTGGGCCTCTGATGTTGAGTGCTATCACTAACTACCTTCTTTGACAATATATATTGGAGCTTCATGAGATAATGCTTCTGGGAGAAAATCATGCTCAAGAAATTTCTGTATAATTTAGAAGAATAAGTTAAAAATTGCATACTTTGGTTTCAGAAATACTAGAACGTAAAAGGCATTGAAACTCCTTTATGGTATTCTAATGATGGAAAGAGTTGTCATAGTTAAATCCATACTAAGAAAAACAAAAAGAACATTATCCAAGTGGTAAGAAGAACATTGAAACTTCTTTAACATGCCTTCACGCCATGGGGTTAACATAACTCAAAATATTCCAAAATCATGCACATCAATAGGGATATTTTGTTTTAACTCCTCCATTTGTCTTACTATACACAAACTCCATGGGTCAATTGGCTTCTCATCACTGTCCAAATCTTTCTCTCTATTCTTGATTATGGAAGCCTTGTTCAAGAACCTAACAAGGGAGAATTAATCTCTAATATGAGTTAATATACACAATAAGTTGTGTAATTAATAATGTAACATTGCAAAATGCGGAACAAATCATGATATGTTATTTGCAAATTTGTGTATTTTTTTTATCAATTTAGGAATGAACCCAAATTCATTTTAAAAAAATAAAGACACACTTATCTCTAATAATACAAAAATCTCGAGAGATTTTAATTTTTTTAAATAGGAATACTTGGTTAATGTAAATTTTTTTATGTTATCAACTAATAAGAAATTATCTTTGTTATGACTTTTAAGATAATTATTAGGAAAATTAGTTAACATACAATAATTTGTAATTGGATAATATTAACAAACAAACAAAATTGAACATACTACATACCTTGCTTTGTCTGTTGGTTGAACAAGGTTAGAGCCATTATGAAAATACCAAATGTCAGAATTCTTGGGAGGCATGGGTAAATGTCTATTTTTTTCCCGGCTGCCATAATCGCTTGAGCTAAGCTGGTGAGCAAGCTCTTGTTTGGTTTCACTTTCTTATATAAGCAAGAACCCAAGAAAAACATGATAGCAAAAAATGACATAAGCCCCACAGGAATACCAAAACCCACAACCCACCCTGCTTTAACTTGAATGTACACTATAAATGTCATTGAAATCGTTACTAAAATCCCAACCGAAGCATAGTACTAATTGAATAAGCTCTTGAGGGCCCTCTCATTTTGTGGGTTCTCAGGGTTGTTGATTTGATCCACAGTAAAGGCTAAAGGTACAGGGCCTAATGCCACCAGCTCCAAGAGCCATGAGAATAAGGGAAGAGAAAAGGAACTGGAGTTGCAGTGTTGTAGGATGCACACAAGGTTCTACATCACATTCAGGCCTTGCATGCCTAATAATAGCGGCGAGCCACAACACAACTAAGCCCTATAATAAAGTGTAAGTTATCCTAGAAAGTGTATTGAAATAAAATGAAAATAATTTATGAACATGTTATAAGTTACTGTATTTTTCTAAGTTCGCTAATGCTATAAGATAAACCTATGTAATTAAACTGCAAAAAAGTTGTTCAACATGCACAATAAGGAGTTGTAGGAATATAATGGTAGTATTGGCTTACAACAAGGTCAATGACTATTCCGAGTGCAATAACACAAAACCATCCAAGCCAAGAATTAGAAAGGAAAGCACCAAACATGGGGAAAGAATTGGACAAGGCATTCCACAAGAATATTGAAATAGCTCCTATTGCAGGACCAAAATGATACTCTTGTAGAAAGTACAAAATAATGTTCACATGGAGCCCCACATTTGCAACCTTTTTAAAGGTCTCGTTAACTAGAAGAAGCACAATAAAAACCACAACCTGCAGGTTAGAACTTGATATATACTTCACTAACAAAATAAAAACCATGATTTTTAATGTATGAATGAAAAGAAAAATGTTTTGCAAAGAAATTAAAGAATCTTCACCTATGATAAAGGGAATGGTTCTGTAACCACCCTTTTTCCTTTCAATAGTTCGGTAGCTTTCTTTTGTTCCATTGACATGTCCATTTTTCTTCTATGATACGCATGAAAAGATTACACACAAAATATAATTGAAGCTATAGTTACTAGTTACTACAATACAAGAGCTTTGTTTTATACACAGATCGACATAGACAAAAGCTCTTGTTTTCTACACACTATCTATCTTTCTATTCTATGTTAAATAATTTTGGTGCAGGTAGATGTCATTATTGTCTAATTTATTGTCACATATCAGTAGTGCCATGCAAAATGATATGAAAACAAAAAGCCAAACTGCATATATAGGGACCTCCTGGTTGTTAACTTGGTGCCACAATGATGACAATGGCATTGCTCCATCTCTAGAGAAAGCATAAGCCATCCTGGACAATATTTTAAGCATCATATTATATTCATAAGTAACTAGAGAAATTCAATCCCTCTTCTCTCATATGGAAAATGCACAAAGGGGTAGCATGTTGTTTACCTTGAATTGTTGGTAACTGAACTCATACCACATAAAAATATGGCAACAACAACAATTACTAAGAAAATAGTACCCCCAGTTCAATGGCCCTATTTTTTCTTGAATGCATGATAAAATACTTGAGAAATAGCAAACCCACTGGCACCATTAACTTCACTGGTAAACGATGTCAGTGACTGCAAAGGTAATGCCTAGAATGTAACCCCATCCAACAACAATGGATATCCTAACAGCGCTGATAATTCCTTTTGGACCATTTCTATCAGCATCCTTGGTTTCCTCTATCTGAAAATACAAGTTAAGTAACTAGAAAGTCTTAGTCTAGATCATCTAGTAACTTCAATCCAACAATGGTAGTGAGGAGCATAGAATTTTCAAAATTGAAAAGCAAGAGAAACTTGGTAACTCCTATTACCTAAACCCAGGTTATTGACTGACTAATTTTCATGTTGGATCTAGACCTAGTTTTAAGATGGACACCTCAAAGGTTTAAGATGATAAATGATAACAAGAGCTCATAGGATCAACAATGCATGAATTCTTTTTAGACTCACTTTATAGGGAGGGATCAAGCAAAAAAAGTGTAATGTATCAAACAAGGAAAATTTTGAAAGCTTTTCGAGGCAATAAAATTTTGAGAAAAGGATGAAAAAGAGTAGAAACGATATATGAGCCAGTTAAGGTATATTGACTCATTAGAAGTCCCAAGAGAAATATGTAGGGTTTGTTGTTGATTCATTCACCTTGTTCTCTATTGAAATGGGTGAAAACAAAATTAGCACTAGCCCTTTCCATTGCAACAGATGGAATGCCAATCATAAGCACAAAAACACCTAAAAATTTGCAATTTGTAATTTCCAATTAGAAAGCTTTGCCAAGGAGAACTAAATGCAGAAAACAATCAATCAAACAGGAAATCTCTTCATACCTAAAACATTCCAAATAGTTGTCAGCTATCCTAAAAAGTATTTTTTTATAAACTTCAAAATATGAAGTCAAAAACAATATAAAAATATTTTTTTTGTCAAAAAGGGAACAAGAATCAAATTTTACTATAAAAATATTTTTTATAAACTTCAACACACGAAGTCAGAGATCTGAATCTGATTATTATGAAAGTAAAACATACATACATTTAACATGTAAACAGTTAGAAGGTATAGTTAACTACAACCCCCCCCCCCCCACTTGCCCATCATCAATCAATCCTTGCTATGCTTCAAGGTACTCTTTTAGTAATAGAAAAATGGATCCAGGCAGCACTCTGTTCAATTGCATGCTTCACTTGCTCTAAACATCAATTCTCCAAGTCATCCATGAATGAAACCAAATTGCACTGATAAGAAAACATCACAGACCTTGTAAATTGAAACTGAAATCACTTAACAATATGAATTATGACAAGAAGGCTTTTTGCCAGAGAACACAAAAAACAAAACTACAAGACATCCTATTTAACACAAACCAATATGTAATTGCTCACATCAAGCAAGATTGCAATCGTGATTTATGACAAGAAGTTCATAAACTAAGAATTGTACAATATTCATTTTGACCATACAATAGAATCAAACATCATGTAAAATTCAGTTAAAAGAAGAATGATCAGTTAAAGTGGCATACAAGAATTTGTTCCAATTGCACAATATTTAGAAGATGGCACAATTCTAGAGGTGAATATTGCTAAATGATCATAATTATAAATTAAATACAACTTGTTTGGCATCTCTAAATGTAAGTAACATGATCGGATGCTCTTTTTCAAATGATGAAAAGCAAACCAAGATCAAACATCTATGTCAACCTCCCAGCACTACAAAAGCTTGGCACAATGCTCATAGTAAGATAAATCTCAATTGCTTCTTGCTTGTAACATCTTAGTTTTCATCAAGACTTCTTGTGACTAAAACTGTTAACATAATATTGTTTTCAGGAAATATTAGATACTTTCCAGGACATTGAATTTTGGTATGCAGAGAACATACCAGGGAATTCGAGTCGATTACGTGGGGCCTCATTCCGAAAAATTGTTCCAAGGAAGGATGACAAATGGTGGCTGCCAATTCCTTGTGCTCTTCCTGGTGGCCTCTCTGACAAGTCAAGAAAGCACTCGATAGAGAAAAGGGATTATGCTAATCAAATTGTTTCGACCTTGACGTCACTGCCGCCGCCATCTCCATCATCAACCGCAAAATAAAAAATGCTCATCATAGTGGCAACCTCCATGGTATGCCATATGGTGCTCACTGTTCGGCGGCAAAAATCTATCGTGCCAAGGAAGTCAGTCTGGTGAAGTGGCAAAGTAGGGCCAATCACTACTAAAAAACGCATATTCCACGACACGCATTTAAAGTCGGTTTCACAAAACCGTTTTTGTTTACGGGTAATGGCATTTTTGTAAATAGAGACAACATTTTAAAGACGTTTTTCACCAAACCGCCTTTATTTTATACTATTCAAACATGGTTTCAAGAAAAAAAAAACTGTCTTTAAACTTATGCAATTTTGAATTTGAATTCCTCGATCTCCTCGCTTTGGTGACTTCTCTTTCCAATGCCTCTTTCCTCTTCCCAATGCATGCCTTCTCCCCCTCCTTCCCAATGCAATGCCTCTTTCCTCTTTCCGAAAGAACAAAACCGTAACACTCTCTTTCTCAAAGACACAGTCTCTTCTTCTTCCTATTCCTTCCTCGTCATGTAGTCGCGAGTGCTGCTGGAGGAAGTAGAAAAGCGTGCAGGGGACGAGGGTCCCGAGGAGAAGCCCTCTGCGGCCCAGCACCACACCCTGGAGGGGGACGATGAGTTTCATGCCGTTGCTGGAGAATGAAGAAGAAGGGCTCTGTTGGGCTTCACGGCCTTGTGGGTTGGGCTGGGTCATTGACCTGAGAGGGAGGGTGAGCGAGTGAGTGAGTGAGGGAGGAGTGTGGAGGTGGGTTTGGTTTGTGTGGTGGTGGGAGAACCCAAGCCTCACTGCTACTACTGATAATTGTAGTGTGGAGGTGGAAGCATGTTCTTGCAAAGGGAAAGGAAGCGAGCCTCAACGGCTTCCTCAAAGAGCAGAGGATTTTGTTGAAGAAAATCTCGAGTGGAGAGTTACATGCAAATGCGCAAATCGTGCTTTCTGGGCCTTCCAACAGTTAGTGAAAATGATTTTTTTTTCTTATTATGCGGGAATGTTGGAGAGTGATTGATTGAGTTTTGTGTGGTGGTGCAGGCACGGCGACGATGGTGGCTGCCATTTGCCACGCATGGCTCTTGGGTCATAGGCAGAAGGAGAACTAGGGTGGAAGCGAGCGCGCAGTGGTGATGCCTGTGATGAATGTGATGCAAAGCTCCATGTGGAAGCTGAAGCAGGCTGTATGGCTCTTTCACCATGCTGCTCTTGATGCCAATGCATTGCTTTTCACTGATGAGGTGCCTTTTTCAATGTTTAAAATTGATTCAGATTTCACTAGACTTTTAATTTACTAGTTTTTCCATGAAAAGAAAAAAAAAGTCATACAGGTTACACATATAATTTTCTCCCATTGACTTATAAGTATGTATTTGGAAGCGAAATTGCATTTACTGTTGATATTTGTTTGTGATTTTAGATTGAAGTCACGGTTGTGTTTGGGTTATAGCAATTACAGTGAAGCTTTTGAAATTGTAGTGTTGTGGCTGCAATTGCTATTTGCTATTGCACATTAAGATTTGAAACAATGAAATGTTTGTTCGTTGGTGATTAGGCGTTTAGGTTTGCTGGTTGTTGCATTTACAATTGAGAGTGCATTTGATTTTAAATTGAGGTTACAATTTTGTTTAGAGTATAGAAATTGCAGCTTGGGCTTTTGAATTTGTTAGATAGTTAGTGAAATGTTTATTCGTTAATGGTTGGTTATTTGGTGTTTTGGTTTGCTAATTGTTGTTGTTGCAGGGAGGACTGGGCAAAAAAACTGGTGTTTTGGCTTGCTAATTGTTAGCTCTTTCAATTTTTTGGAAAGTATTTTTCAAATGCATAAGCATATGAAAAAGATAAATATAAATAATTATTAATTATATATATAGAGTTAGTGCTAGATGGGTCAATATTTGAAAAGGTAAGACAATTGAAGTTAAAAACTTATGTATTTGACTGTGCGTGCATTTTACTCCATTACTCCATTACCAAATTTGTAATTAAACCATTTTCAATTATATCAACAATGATATGTTAATGACTAGTGGCATAACAACCAAAATCTCCACAACCGATACAAAATTTTATGTGCCTTTAGATAACTATATATATATATATATATATATATATATATATATATATATATATATATATATATATATATATATATATATATATATATATATATAAGCAAGCTTCATGATGATGAATCAAGTTGATTCAAGTAGTTTTGATAATGACAAAGATGATGACAAAAAGCCCAAAGAATGATTTCAAGAATGAGTCAACAAGTTCAAGATCAAGTTTAATTTCAAGTTTCATGAGAAGAAATCAAGAAGATTCAAGAATCATGAGGAGATTGATTTCAAGAATCAAGAGAAGATGAATTCAAGATTCAAGAGAAGAAATCAAGAAGACTTCACAAGGGAAGTATTGAAAAGATTTTTCAAAAAACAACATAGCACAGTTTTGTTTTTCAAAAGATTTTTTCTCAAAATTTTCTAAGTTACCAGAGTTTTTACTCTCTAGTAATCGATTACCAGTTTCCTGTAATCTATTACCAGTGGCAAAGTTTGATTTCAAAAGTTTTCAACTGAATTTGCAATGTTCCAATTGATTTCAAAATGGTGTAATCGATTACAAGATATTGGTAATCGATTACCAGTGCATCTGAACATTGGAATTCAAATTCAATTGTGAAAAGTCACATCCTTTCATAAAAAGCTTTGTGTAATCGATTACAAGGATTTGGTAATCGATTACCAGTGACAAGTTTTGAACAAAAATCAAAAGATGTAACTCTTCCAATGGTTTTCAGGTTTTTCAAAAGGTTATAACTCTTCCAATGGTTTTCTTGACCAGACTTGAAGAGTCTATAAAAGCAAGACATTGATTTGCATTTGAATAACACTTACAACCTTTACAAACAACTTTTCCACATATTCTTTTACAACCTTTGAATCTCTTTGAACATCTTCTTGAACTTCTTCTTCTTCTTTCTTTGCAAAAGCTTTCTAAAGTTTTCCAAACCCTGAAAATAGAGGTTTGCTATATCTTTTATTCTCTTCTCCCTTTGCCAAAAAGAATTCACCAAGGACTAACCGCCTGAATTCTTTTTGTGTCTCTCTTCTCCCTTTTCCAAAAGAACAAAAGACTAACCGCCTGAATTCTTTTGTGTCTCCCTTCTCCCTTGTCAAAGAATTCAAAACGACACAGTCTGAGAATTCTTTTGATTCTTCCCTTTCCCTTATACAAAAGATTTCAAAGGACTAACCGCCTGAGATATCTTTTATATCCCCTTCACAAAGTTTCGAAGGACTAACTGCCTAAGAACTTTGTCTTAACGCATTGGAGGGTACATCCTTTGTGGTACAAGTAGAGGGTACATCTACTTGGGTTGTTGTGACTGAGAACAAGAGAGGGTACATCTCTTGTGGATCAGTTCAAGTGGAGGGTACATCCACTTGGTTGTTCAAAGAGAACAAGGGAGGGTACATCCTTTGTGGATCTTTGCTTGTAAAGGATTTTACAAGGTTGAAAAAAAATCTCAAGGACCGCAGGTCGCTTAGGGACTGGATGTAGGCATGGGTTGTTGCCGAACCAGTATAAAATTCTTGTGTTTGTCTTCTTCTTTCCTACACTCTTTAATTTCTGATGTGCACTTTAATTATCGTTTTTACTTTCGGTTAAGTTTCTATTTTTGTTCTTTACTTTCTTAACATTATAGTAAAAGCCTAATTAATTTTAGTTACATTAAGAAGGATAGATTTTTTATTAGTAAAGGTTCATTAATAATTAATTCAACCCCCCCTTCTTAATTATTTCGAGGCCACTTGATCCAACAATATAATATATATATATATATATATATATATATATATATATATATATATAATATATATATATATATAGAGAGAGAGAGAGAGAGAGACATGGTAAAGACATTTTTATTTGAAATTTACAACACTAGTTGTATAAAGGAGAAATAGAAAAATTTATAGAGTAAAAAATAAATTATAAAAAATGTCCTAAAAATTTTGATTCAAAATTAAATAACATTAATTATTTTGATGATGCTTTTGTAACGTAGATGGTAGATTGCAGGCTAGTGCAATGCAGGTATGTTGATTGGGCTGAGCTGCGTAGAAAGGGATTTAAGGGTATTATTTTAAATCACCGATCACGATAATTTATTGGCATTAAAAGTGGTATCTCATATATCATTTCTTGTAAGAAGACAAAATATCACAGGAAAATGTCATCTCAAATCATGTTTATTTCTATCTACTTGACAAAATAACCACAGGAAAATGAAGCTCTTTTTCATATTTCAATTCTGACTGTTTGCTTTCTTTTTTTATCATTTTTTTTGTAATCATTTAGTCAATTTTAGATCTTCGCATAAATACAGTAGTGAAAAATTATGGAAGTAAACGTGGGATATTATTAATGGCCTTTGTTTATTTGTTCAATAATTCAATAAATGCCTATTCACAGAATCAAGGAAAAGAGAGGCACCACATTGATTGATATGAAATTAATAACCTTTGTTTATTTGTTCAATAATTCAATTTTAATTTTTTGTAGTGATATTCTTTATTGCAATTGTAATTTTATTTTGATAATTCATATAATAAAAACTGATATTCAAACTTAACGTTAATTATTAAGATAAAACTCTAATTTTAATTGATAAATAATACTTAAAAAACTAAAAATTATACTTAAGTTTTTCTTATTTGTTTTTCATAAATTCTTATTGTTAAGTAGTAACAAATAGGCATTTTAAAACTCCCTTATGAAGCTCATGTCCCCATCTTTTGTTTTCTCCTCCCAATAATTAGAAGTGGTTATTTTCTTTTCTATTATTTAGAAAATAGTTAACATTTTTCTCACTTTGTGTTGCCTTTTATTTTTCTTCTTCCTTCCTCAAATTTGTTTGAATTTGAAATTTAATCTCAATCACCTAAATAGAAATATGTTGAATTTGAAATTAAACATGTGAACATTTACTTAAAATCATGTAAACTAGTATTTTAACGTGATTTTTGGAGAATGATTCATTCTATGCTTGATAATGATTCTATGTATTTTGTTGTTATGTTTACATTTACAGGTACTAGATTCCGACCATTGTCATTCAACGTACCTAAGCCACTTTTTCCATTAGCAGGACAACCCATGGTTCATCATCCAATTTCTGCTTGTAAAAAGGTATACACAATTAGTTTACATGTATTTATATATAATCTGCCAAGTAACTAACTGTTATTTGTGTCCCAGATTCCTAATTTGGCTCAGATTTATCATCTTGGTTTCTACGAGGAACGTGAATTTGCCTTATATGTATCTTCTATCTCAAATGAGCTTGAAATCCCTGTTAGGTGTGTTGTCTTTTCTTACTAATCATCTTTTATAACCATTTTTTCCTTAATATAAGAATACTCACTTATGCCATTTGTGCTTTAGTATTAGATACTTGAAGGAAGACAGGCCACATGGTTCAGCTGGTGGTCTTTATCATTTTAGAGATCTGATCATGGAAGAGGATCCGATTTTCATCTTCACCTATGACTTTGTCCATGCTTGATTCTAAGAAACTTTCTTACTTGTGATTGTGTGTTCAAGAAGTTTTGCTATGTTATGCGATTGAAATGTTTTGTGCACTAGTACTTGTGTTATATTTTTTTTATAGTGTTGATCATGTTTTGTATGGCAGTCACATATCTTCTTGCTGAACTGTGATGTATGTTGTAGTTTTCCATTGCCAGAAATGCTAGGTAATTTCTTTTCTGAAATAGATTGTATTTTCTTTTGCTTGCAAGTTGCAACTGTTTGATGAGTTTCTTTGCAGAATAGTAACATTGAGCTTCCTTGACATCTCTTAATTAACTGTTATGTGACTATGCAACAACTAATTGTTGCTTTTTCATCCATGAATGGTTACAGATGCTCATAAAAGATATGGTGGGATGGGAACAAGACTAGTTGTCAAGGTTGGAGAATACACACACACAAAGTATTTTTAGCATTAATTTTTTGTTGATTAACATCCAAATTTATTTTGTATTTCTTTCCCCTTTTGAAGGTTTCTGCAGAGTGAGCAAGTGAGTTCGGGGAATTATTAGCTGATCCAACCACTAATGAACTATTGCATTACACATAAACCTAAAACTTTTGTATGTTCATTATGTGCTTATGCCTTGAATTGTGGAAGTAAAATTTGAAAATCTTTCCTTTCCTCCCTGTTGTTTACTGTCTTACACTATCAAGTTACCTGAATGTAGATTAGTGATCGTGTAAATTGTGGTGTGTACGTATTTACACCTGGATGTGTTGATTAAAATATTGACCTTAAACAAAACTAAAGTTTTATTTCAAGGCATTTCTCCTACTCATTATTCTTGTAAGCTTTTTTAATTTATTTTGTCTTATAAGTTTGTGTTTTTTTTTAATTGTAGTAATTCTTCTTCTAAGTTTGTGTTTTTTTAATTATGGTTTCTATAAGCTTAAAGTTAAAATGACTAAAAGAAAAATTAAAATATTATAAAATATTTGTTTTCTAAGACGATTATGATGATAACTGTCTTAGAATGTCTACTATTCTAAGACGGTTCTTAAATAACCGTCTCACAATCGTCTTAGAAAGTTCACATTTTCAAAGACGGTCTTTTTTAAAATTGTCATTAATTGAAATTTACTTTTAACGATGTTGGCTATAACGACGGTTTTTCAACCGTTGTTAAAAGCCTAATTTAACCGTCGTAAAAGATGTTTTTTGTAGTAGTAAATGAACCTGAAGTCTGGCTCCCCGAAACAATTGTTGAACTTGAAACCCTCAAAGCTCTGCTCCCTAGGATCTTCGCTATCTTCCTCATCCCATTCATGCACCGCTCCATCTCAACGGGGTTGTTGAAGTAATTGAATCTCACCACAGGATTTGCATTCACGTTCGTCAAAGCCAACCTCAGAAACCCACTAGAGAGTGGCCTCGAAATCTTGGAAATGAGGGTCACCATGTTGAGGTAGTGTAGGAAGCGGAGGACGAAGGCAATGTCCTTCTGCTTCTTCACCACCCAAACCTTAGGCTGCATCCTTGCCCGCAGCGACCTCATCACCCTCTACGAAAACAATGCCAACCTCCTCGACCACGACGTGGAAGGCTCCCCAATTGCGATAAGCGCGTGCGAGGGGATCTCGATTGAGCTAGACGTGGAGTCAGAGAGTGAGAAGGAAAGTGAAAAATGAGAGGAAAGGCATAGCGAGAAATGAGATAGGAGAGGGAGAAATAAAAATTAAAAAAAATAACTTCTAACATAGTTTTTCAAAAACCGTCTTGGAATAATAACCATTCTGAGATAGTTTTTTCAAAAACCGTCTTGAAAAGATAACCATTTTAAGATAGTTTTCGTGAAACCGTTGTAATTCAGCATAACTGTATCAAAATGTGCGTGTAAAAAACAAAATTTTTTAGTAGTGCGAGTATAATAGGTTCATATCATATCTCCACTCCAAGACTTCATGGGATTTTTCCTGCTTTCACATTATCATTTTTTTCTTTTTCTTCTACTCACTAATTTTTCATCAAAACAAAAGCACAATTACTGAAGTTTTATCATCTTGCTGTAAACATGTTTTTACCAATGAAAATTATATTTATTTGCACATGCAAATTCTTCTACATGCTTTTTCTTTGGGCATATATATACTCTTCTACATTCAATCATTGTTTTCTTTACTCATATACCATTGTTATATAGATTTTGTATTCAAAGACACTGCTCTCTCCCAAATTAAGCAACGTATCTTTTAAATGCACCACTTTTGATGGACATTCAAGCATTTTTATTCTCAATTCCTTTTATCACAAATTCCAAGGTAACTCTAACTTTGAAATTGCCAAAACTTCATCAGGTTTGCATATAATCGGGCCAACAACTCAATCCAATAATATTGTTACCATGTGTTTGGATGGGGATATTAAACCAGGTAAAGTATTTCAACAAGGAAATTAGAATGTCTTCCTAGAATATAATTTGTTTGGATAGGATATTTTAAAAGTAATTAAAATGATATCATTCTTGTAAAGCATTTTAATCTACTAACTTCATATCATTTCAAATTCTCACCAAAATAAAAGAAATTAAAATTCCTCCTTCTGTAGAAACACACCACCAACTCTCTGTTCGGCTTTCGGCAAGTGCACTGGATCGCACAAGTAGTATAAAATGCTAAGAACCGAGTATCGAACACTCGGGGAACTTGTGTTATTAGGTAAGCTATTTCAGCAAATAGGTGTCTGGTGTGTAAATGTAAGTGTGAATAAGAACAGGTGTATAAACTATCTGTGCAAAAAGAAGGAAAATCACGCAAGAGAAATGATGTGTAAAAACAAGTAGAAAACACGTTGACCTTCCTAATAGGTGCCTGATGCTAAAAAGATATTCTCTATCTAACAATGCTCATGTGTTCTTATGGTGTCTCTTGAGATACTAAACCCCGATTCCTCATGATAGTTTAGCCTAATCCTGATCAAGCATCATCCGCAGATTCCTCTTGTAAGACTAAACTCAACTAGGACCGCATTAATACACACACACATAACTAAGTTATCGCACCCCGATTCCTCGTGATAGTACGACAACTTAGCCCTGTACTATCAAGGACTTTAGAGTCAGACCAGTTTCCACTGTTGAATGACCCTAACAAAGCATGCATCTACGTGATCAAGGTAAAGGCATACTAGAATGAAAATCAGATAGCACAAAGAACACACAAAACATCATTAAATAGATAGAAATATATTTACATCAGGTACCTACAGGGAAGATCCAATAGAGGATTTAACTTTCCATACCAAGAAGCCTTCTTAACAACAAAGAGAAGAACAAGATGAAAGATTGCAAAAATAAAAGTGGTGAGGATGTCTTATTCACCTCTAGGATCTCACAATCACTCACAAACTCATCTCAAGCTCTCAAACGGGTTCCTGCTTCAAGCTCTGGTCTATGCAGATCTTCACACAACAAAATCTCTCAAAACTCTTTGAAACTTGGACCTTTCGCTCTCTAGAAACCCTAGACATGCAAAGCTCTGAATCCCAGTCCAAACTCTCTTCACAAAATCTGATTTCAGGCTTAAATAGGTGGCCTTGTTCGTACATATGGACCCCTTAGCGCACATTAGTGATTTTTGGCTTAACGTGTCTTTCTCGTTTAGCAGATGAACTAAAGCGGTGCGCTTAGTGAGATGAAGCGGTGCACTTAGCGAACTTGTATAGCTCATCTTCTTTCATAGTCTTCCTCGCACTTAGCCCAGGAATGTTGCGCTTAGCGGACGCTCGCTATGCCAACAGATTGGCTTAGCGAGGAGATGGAAAACAACACTTTTCAAAGCTTGCCTAATTAACCTGAAATTGAGAGAAAATGATTATTAAACACACAAAATGAAAATAATAAGTATTTATTACCTATACTTAACAAAAAATACTTATATCACTACAAAATAACCATAAATTGGGAGAGTTTGATACAATTTATACAAGTTTTATACACAAAAGTTAGTCGTTTTCACCGACTAACACTCTCTTCACAGCGCTTTCTCCTTCTCAGCACACTACCACCTCCCTCTCCGTAGCTTTTCTTCCTCTCACTGGTAGGTTTCTCTCTCCCTCGCTCATCACTGTTTTTTTTTCTTTTTTCAAGTTTATGTTTGTTTGATTTTGGTTTCATTTTTGTAGCTACAAGGATCGCTGGATTTTATTGATTTATGTTTCGTTTTCTATTTCATTTATTTTGTTTCAATGATTTTGATATGTTGGTGGGTGTGGAATTGGATGGGTTTGGAGTTGAGATAGGTTGTGAGCACCATATGTATGTGAATATGCATCAAAGAGAAATAAAGAAACAAATTTGTTTGAATTTCTTGAACTGCATGATTTTTGGGGGGTTCAAGGGAATTGGTGTATTTGAAATTTTGGTTATTTGTTGAGGGGGTTCAAGGGATTACATGCTTACATGTATCTTCATAGGAAAACAACAATTGATTGTGGCCCATTGATTTGGAGTGCTTACCCTACTACTGCTTTAGACCCGAGTGCAGCATGTAATCTTGTAGCATCCATTGGTTGTCATGGAAATTTTGGGATATAGTTATTCATAAATAGTTGTTTCCCTTGTTTGGCTGACTGCACAACATGACAACACATTTTATGGGAGAAACCACTGCAAGGGAGTGAGATTTTGCATTTACCAGGGACTTGTCAGCTAGATCAAGATTTTGTATTCTTTGTTAATCCTCTATTCACATTAAAAGGGTTTGAGTCCACATTAAGATACACTATGGATTACTGGGAATCCCATTGGCAACCTGCAATGCAACATGAAAATCAAATAGTCACAGAAAGGATTGTTCTGTTCTGATTTTTTACCGTTTAATAATGGTTAAGTGTGTTTTGATGAGGTAGAATGTGGCTTTTGGCCCATCACATTTCTGGTTTAAATAGAACATCACAGGTCTTATGAGTCTATTGTCATCATTCATCAAAATTATCCTTCTTAGTAGTATTTTTCTTTGCTCTCTGGATACCTGTCCCTATGTTATGTTTTGGAGCAGCACAGGGAAAGTGATTTGTAGTATTCACTTTTTATTCTTTATATTCGTATAAATACCAAAAGTATAATAAGAATCATATGCTACATATTCAGTAGTTATCATTGACTTCTTGTCTTGGTTTCTTTAATTAGCCAATGGCATATCCATGGTGGGATGATAACAAGGTTAAGAGCAATGAAGATCACAAGGGTAAGATGAAGGAGCAGAACCAACCAGGAAAAAGCCATAATGAACATGGATATATCAGTGGCTATGTAAAGGGCTATGTCAGTTGTTATGAACATGGGTATAAGCATGGTAAGAGTGAATGTGGTGATGATCTACTTGAGAGTCACATTGGTTATGAGCTTAGCCATGGCCACAACAGTGATGATGGCTATGAATATGACTATTATTCTGATTACAGTGAAGATGACTATGAATATGACTCTGAATCTGATTACAATGAATCTAGTGACTATAGTGAAGTAGCTATGAAGATGACCTTGAATCTGATTATGGTGGCTCTAACAGTAGTGGTAGTAGCAGTGAATGTGATGATGTAGTACTTGAGAGTCACCATGGTTATGAGCATGGACATGGATATGGCTACAATGATGATCTACTTGAGTATCACAATGGTTATTTGTAATGACCCGCCTCGTCGCTACGGTATCCACACTCTAATATTCGATAATTTCAATTTTTATAAAAGGAACTCCCTTAATTTTTTATTATGAAAATAGAAGTGATTTTATCACAACATAAATTCATCCAACAACACGCCATTACTTAAGTGAATATGCATAATTACATAGAAACAATAATTCGGTACATGTCATACACATAACGAAAATTAAATATGTTCATATATATATATATATATATATATATATATATATATATATATATATATATATATATATATATATATATATATATATATATAAAATTAAAATTCCAGTTTTACATCTTTAACTCAACAAAATAAAACTTAAAAACCAACTACGGAGGAGTTGATTACAAAACACAACTCTCTCCCAAAATAACACCAACGTCATCACGTCGGCTCGGCGGCTCCTCACCAGAATCTTACTCTCTGCACCCTGCCACTGTCATTCTGCTCCCACGAACAAGGTTCGTGATCATCACAGGTATCAACCACACGATACAAAATTGCAAGGGTGAGTTCATTATAAAAAGAACCAATACCAATTCCAAATAACCACAATTAGCAAAGAACATAGGCAAACATGATGAGCATACACAACAATCATTATTCAACACTCCTATCCAACAAATATTCATCATCCATCCATGGACCTAATCAAGACTGCACAGAATGATGCATGCACCTGACTCAACACTCAGATGCAATGTGGTACGTACCAACAACAACCATACCTCAGGAAATAGCCTAAGCGTGTCCACACGACACTCTCACTTAGAGAACTGTGTTGAGTTTGTCGAGACCACCCGGTTGTGCACGTAACAGCCCCCCTCCCATAGGTGATCAGCCTGGGAGCCCAAAGGTGTTCCCTACCAGGTGACAAGCCCCCTAGTACAAAGTACACTTGGCCACAATTACTCTATTTCCTGTGTTGTATGAGCTATGATCACAGCCAAAAGTAAGTGCCAAAGACCATGGACCAATTAAAGCGCCTAAGCACCCCCTCAGAAATGCTTAGGTTCTCTAACCACGCAAGTTACCCACGTCTGGGTCATTCGACAAGGTCAGTGCACTCTACCCCCCATGACATACACTCCATACGACGTATGTTCGTGACCAAAAGCTAGTGCCAAAGACCCTGGAAGGTCAGTGCACAGTGCCCCCCACGAACATACACAACATGCACATGCCAATGCATTTCCAACATCAATCAACATTCCATTTCCATGTCATTCACAACATAAATATCATCTCATCTCAATGACGTTATCAACAACAACAACAACCTCATTTCATATTCACATATTCATGAATAATAACAATTCATGTTGACATGGTCTTTATTAACAACGTCATCTCAAATCAATATCATCATAATTATCATTATCATCACATATCAATTAAAATCCTCAATAACAACATCAACAACAATTCAAACAAACACGACAATATCATTTCCACACGCACGGTCTTCAAACAACACATTTCAAACAACCAAAACAATATCATTCATCACAATACATATATATATATATATATATATATATATATATATATATATATATATATATATATATATATATATATATATATATATATATATATATATATCGCATCCCATTAGTTAAAACGTAATTTTCTTTGAAGAAAAATCAGCATGCAACAGGGACAGGCAGATATCCTCATAGCTAGGTTCCCTGACCCTAACTATGGTGTTAAAACGGTAAATTTTATAATAAACTCCCCTTACCTATCGTGTGCTACCCCACGGATTCCTCGTCGCGTCACTTGAAGATTCCTTTTTGTCCTTGCTCGTCGATTCCACACAAGCCTCTACCGTGCCAAAACGAAGGAGACTTAGTATGGATTTCAGAAAACAAAGCTAGTAACAGTGCTCTAGGTCAAACACCCACATCACTACATGAAAGAGCTGAGAGCATTTTGGGTTTTACAAAGGAACTTCATTTGAAAATTCCGACCACGCTAATGTGACCGGGGTTCAGTGTAGGTTACGAAAATAACATGCATTTCATGAAAGGATAACGTTTACAAAGTCTCTTTTTTAAGGTTTTTCAAAAGAAGCATAAGACATGCAATGGTGATTCCAAAGGCAGAAAAGATGCAAAGACAAGATGAAACTAACAAGAAACAAGCATAGAACCATGGTTACCTCAAAAGAAAACGAAAGGTCAGATTAGGGTTTTCGTTCTTTACCGAAACCGCAAGCCAAGTTGGAAGATTCCGCTTCGGTTGAAGGGTTTCTCTCGGTGTGGGTTTTCAATGGAGAACAATGATGGTTTGTGGTGGCTAATGGTGGCTGTGGGTGATGGAGAAAGTTCTTGGAACTTTAGAAATGGCTTTGGAAGAAAGAAAGAAGAAGAAATGACGTTTTTCCTAAGCTACACGAAAGCAAAGGCTAAAATGCTTAAATAAGAGATGCTCTCGGGAACGGAAGCTTCTATCACACTCCAGACATCTTCTCAAAGATCCCAACGGTAAGATCATGGACAATTGTCTTGTAAAGTTGCAAACAAAATTTCGAGAAGATCCAACGGTTAACAAAGTCTGGGCAGCGTTTTTACCGAGGCAGCTGCATGTAGTTTTCTCCAGAAGCTTCATTAAGAGGCTTCCTCCAGAAGCTTCATTAAGAGGCTTCTAGCACACTCCAGACAACTTCTCAAAGATCTCAACGGTCAGATCATGGAAAAGTGTCTTGTGAAGTTGCAGACCAAATTTAGAGAAGATCTAACGTTTAACGAAGGCTGGGCAGCGTTTTTACCGAGGAAATTTCATGTAGCTTTCTCTAGAAGCTTCATTAAGAGGCTTCCTCCAAAAGCTTCCTCGTGGCTTCTTTGAGAAGCTTTCTCAAGAGGCTTCTTTGAGAAGCTAGATCCTTATCTATCTACACCCCTCTATTAACTAAATTAACTTCCTGAAAAATAATTACGGATGAAAATAACGCAACAAATAATCAAATATCAAACATAATTACTAATAATATATATATATATATATATATCAGGGTGTTACATTATTGGTCTGGCCATGACTACTATAGTAGTGACATTGAATGTGGCTACAACTGTCCATATGAGTTTGAATCTGATTATGGCTATAGTGAATATGGATATGAAGATGACCTTTGTGGCTGGGATGGCAGCCATGATGATTAAGATCTTCCACTACATTTAAGTTAAGGTGGGGATTCTCTTGAGTTCAATAATATCCAGAGTTAAGTGATTTGTTGTTGTTATTTCTATGTGATTATCTCACAGTTGAACTGGTGGTCTTATTTTCTTTTCGACTTTGGACAAAATGTGCTATCTTTTGTCATTAAAATTTACTCTGGCCTTCGATTTAGCCTTGCATTTTCTATTCAAGCTCAGGGTTAACATTTGTTATAGTCATTTCTTGTTTGGTTATGATATTTCTTTTATGCTCTTTGCATGTGTATTGTGGTTGTGGAACATAGTAGGGAAGATCTTTGTTGTGTCACACCTTAGATGGAGAAGTTATGCGTGTTAACTAATTAATAATGCTGTTTTTTGAGTTTTAGACGAGTGGTTTGCTAGTTATGTAAGCTATATGCATATGGAATTATAAACCATTTAAAAAATAATTATGGTAGGCCTATGTTAACCACTTTGAATTGGACTAGTGTTCATTTTGGTGTACATGTTTGTTTCTTTTAAATATTAAGCTTGGTTATGTTTATGTTTAATGCTTAAATCATGGAACTTGCATAGCATTTTGAAACTGATTGATATCAAACAAAGTTCAAGACAGAATATGGAAGCTTACAACGAATTCTTTCATGTTTGAGGGTAGGATAGTAATTAGATTGGCTTGATTGTTATGTTTGTGATTTTTAAAGTGCAAATGTAAGACCCATATAAGAAGGCTTAAGAAACATACCACTATACTCTAAGAAATCTGCCAATTTTTCTTTAGTTTCTATTTCTGAGCATTTTTTCACTATAGTTATTTGTCTTTTCTATTATGACTTATATTATTTTGTTTCTTCTATATGAGGTTATTGTGAACAAGGAATGGAGAGGAAGAATTGCATTCTTACAAAGCAAGAAAAAAAGTTGATTATTCTAAAATTGTTTGATTATGTTGTTTGTTTTGGAACATCTAATTTGCAAAATAATTTGTGAATTATTGAGTATTATAAGTAAAGTGACATCAATGTTGATGATATGTGATTTTTGGTCTTATGTATGGATTGAAGTATTTTCTTCTCTCACGAACAATGAAATTAATATTAATATTTGAATTTTGTATGAGATAATTATCCTTAAATTACGTAATTGTTTAATTTTAATATGTTTTTTAAAATTATTGTGAGACTAGGTAATTGGATTTTTTTAACAAGAACAAGAAATTACATATCATTCATCTTTAATTTTGCAGTATTGTTTAATCTAAGTAGTTTTTTTGTGTGTTACTACAAGAACATTGTGTAAGATTCAAAATTGTTTAGCATTAAAATTATTTTAACTATTTAATTATTAAATATTAAAAAAATTGATTATTAAATATTGTATAACATTAAATTTATTTTGGATATTTAACTATTTAAAAAATGACTCATATTCATTTTCATTCAATATTAAAATTTTAATTTTTAAATAAATATTTAAAAATGAAAATTTGAATTTTATTAAAATTGAATTACTTTATCCAAACAAGGAAATTAAAATACAAGAAATTGAATCACCTCATCCAAACAAAATATTTATAAAATGAAAAGAATTTAAATTAAGACAATCGAAATGTTGTGTAATTGAATTTCCTAGAAATTTTTAAATTCCCTATCCAAACACATGGTTAGAGAAGTTAAAAATGTCTCCTAAGAATCAACATTGTATCAAAATCTGTGATACAACCTACAAGTTTTTAAGAAGAAAAGAGGAAATAAAAGAGAATAAGATGTTACTTAATTAGATTCACAATATGAACAAGTGGTGCAAATAAAAAACAATGAATTGAAGAGACAAAATGAAAAGGAATAAGGAAGTCATCTAATTTGATTTACAACACACAATGTGTGAATGGTACAAAGAAAGAAACAATAGATTGTTTTTAGAAAGAATGCTGAAATCAAATATTAGTTGTATTTACATAGCTAAATCTTCTCCACCAGTTAAAAAAAAGTTGTACCTTCTCCATAATAGAGATGCTTCTATATAGAAATAATCTAATTTATATTGGAAATTGATATTTTAAAATATTATACAGTATGACAAAATCAATTTAGATAAAAAAAATGATAGCATAATAGAAATGCACGAAACGCAATTTATTATGTTAAATTTATTACGCTATCACAATTTCTTATGTTAAATTTGATATATTATAACTTTGTAATAACATGTATATTAATTTTAGTCTGATTTTTTTATTATATCTCTATCTTTCAATCAAATATTTATTTAATATACTTCTTTTAACATATACGCAAAGTTTTTTATTTCATTTTTACATATATTCAATCTTCTATTCTAAATGAAATGAGATGAGTTATTTTCTGTAAAAAAAAATATCTTTAATTTTATCATACTCTTAAAAAATAATTAACATATTATTGATATTTTTCAATTTCAGGAAAAATAATTAACTTGTGTGCAAGGTAATTATAAAATTAAATATAAAAATCAAACTTAACTCCCAACAATTTATTCGGTTGAAATTCCATTTTGTTCTCACAAATATATAACCATTTGATTATAAATAAATTTAAAAATGAACAATTAATTTCTTAGAAAAGTTGAATTTAAAATTTAATATTATTGATATATCTTACTCAATTAAGTCTAATATATATAGAGAGAGAAGTAAACCAGTTTTGTTTGATTGGACCGGTTATCCCAAAATGGGCCCCGTATTGGATTTGGGCCATGGGTAGCAGCAGCAACTGTTATAAATAACCCCTTCCGGCACCTTCACCGGCTTTTGAGCACCCAGACTGGGCGGTGAGGACTTGCGAACACTCACTCGCCACTGCTCACGAAACGTCGAAACCCTAAAACCTCGATTTTTCCCAATCCATTCCACACACAATATGGCTTCAGGTACGCGCTTGTTGTTATTGTTGTTGTTGATTATGCATTTGGTGTTACGATGATGAAACTAATTGTTTGATTGATTGTGTAGATGCTGACATGGAGGACTATGGCTTCGAGTACTCTGATGAGGAGCAAGAAGAGCAAGACGTTGATATCGAGAATCAATATTACAATTCAAAAGGTTCTGTTCTGCTTTTTACTGTTGTTGTTTGGCGTTGCTGAATTAGGAATTGAAGCCAGAAACTTGTTTTGCGGTTGATCATTATCACTGTATCAGTGTGTCGTTAATTTTGCTTAAATGTAAATCGGTTTTATTGTTCTGTTTTCACTTTTGTCACTGTTCAATTTTACAATTTGAAAGGCTCTTTTTGTTGTTGTTAATACTACTACTACTATTGTTATTACTTATGAATTAGGAATAAATTGCTTAGTTAGTTTTTGGAGTTGTATTGCAATTGTTGTCTGTTTACAATGTCATTGATTAATTAAAGCTATTACAATTTTCAGCTTCATGTGTTGAAAATCTTAAATCAGAGTTCACTTGTACGTTTGCTGTGTGAATTCTCTTGTTGGTTTTGAAATGTGGATTTAGTTCCTGTTTGGATAAAATTCTCTGTAAGCACTTGTATGGTATGTTGTGTTTGTTTGTTTGGTCCTCATGGAAATTAAGGAACCTGTAACTTGTGAGATTTATTGTGGCCTGTTTCTGGTTCCTGGTAAGATTAATCAACTTTTCATTTGAATTTCTCAGGATGATATTGTTGTGTTTGTGTGTAGGTATGGTTGAAAGTGATCCCGAAGGTGCGCTTGCTGGTTTTGCTCAGGTAGTGCAAATGGAACAAGAAAAAGCAGAATGGTAAGAACTCTATTCTGAGTGCTGCATCGTGGAGGTGAAGTCATAAAGAAATTTCTTGTTATACCGTAATTCATTGCAAAATTCCGTATCTATCACTACTTGTCTTTTAGCTTTACTTTTATTTATTTTTCTAAATAATGTTTTTCTTTCCTTTTGCTTTACAATCTAACATGATTGCATTTAGCAAAGAACTATTATGAATGAAATTTCCCAAATACATACACCAAATAGGTTTCGTCTGATATATATCAGCTTTTAAATTGTCAACACCTTTATAACTGATTTACCTTACTCTTATGGTTTAAATAGTTAATTGTGCATTTTTAATACTCTTTATATAAAATATAACATGGTAGATAGCGATGTTTTTTGATAAATGCATCTAGTTTTTAAGTCGTTATTTATTTTTTATTTAATTTGTGTTTCCCACATTCTCTATAAAGGCTTGTAATTGCTGTCATAAGCTTCTACAATCATCCTCATTCAGTATTTACCTTCATCATACTGGCTTACCAAATGTGTCTGTGTTTCTTGTACTCTACATATACCACATAGTAATACTTGTTTGAGAATCTTACTAGTGTAAGAAACTATTACATTTTGCACTTAATTTTCATTCTGTATTTTATCAGGGGATTTAAAGCTCTAAAACAGACTGTCAAGCTACATTATCGACTGGGAAGGCATAAAGAGATGATGAAAGCCTATAGGGAGATGCTGACATATATTAAGTCAGCAGTGACTCGTAACTATAGTGAAAAATGCATAAACAGCATTATGGACTATGTCTCGGGTTCAGCAAGCCAGAACTTTGGCCTTCTCCAGGAATTCTACCAGACTACTCTGAGGTCACTTGAAGAAGCAAAGAATGAGGTTAGTTCATCGGACATTTCTTTGGTGCATCTTATTTCATTTCTCTCATTTATATGATCTTATATATTTTTTTTGTATTTCACTGACTATGCAGAGATTGTGGTTTAAGACAAATCTGAAGCTTTGCAAGATATATTTTGATATTGGTGAATATGGGCGCATGAGTAAGGTGATTTTGCTTTTTGCATGCAACTTTTTGTTCAACTTAATTTGGGTGCCTTTGTATGTTTTTATTGGCATATAGTATTTACCATTTAATAATTTGATAGGATGGGCCTTGAGAGGCCCAATTAGGTGGTTTATGAATTAAATATCTTAGATGTTATCCTTTTTATTATTTTTATTTAGTTTAGTTTATATTCCCTAAAATACTAGATGTTGACACATGTATGGTTGTCATTCATTAGGTTTCCTATTTAATGTATGGTTTGCAAGGTATTGAGCATGAATGGAATATATGAACAACGGTGGCGTTCCGTGGGAATCTTCGTGCAACAAGTTTTCTGCACTTGCCTCATTCAGCCCAAGCAACAAAACCATGTCATCCCCCATGTACTTAGCTGAGATATCCACCCCATAGTCCCACCTCAATTCGTCTTCCACCTTATCAAACTTCGCCGGGTTCGACAACCTCCCTACCCACGCGTCTTTCAGCCACTTCAACATCTCGTCGGAGGGCTCAAGGTATACGGAAGATGACCCCCCTTCTCTGCTCTTTGCTGTATTTCTTTTCCCTGCTACCACCTCCACGTAAGTTGATTTATTTGCTCCTTCGCCTCTCTGTTTTTGGCTCCATGCTTCAGTTATCTTCACCTGTTGCTGCTCTTGCCGTTTAGCCCCTTGACTTCTATTTCCTCCGTTCCTCCTCCCAAATCGCGGGAGATTGACATATAGCTTCAGTCCTCCGACCACTATACTGTCCAGTTGCCTCTCCAGCCGGTATTCGTCTTTTACGTCTTTGTAGCGTACAAAACCGTACCTTCTACCATTCTCATTGGTTTGCTTAGAGATGTACACCTCTCTGACGTCTCCCCACCTCTTAAAATGTTGCCACAAAACCTTCTCATTGATGTCATCGGCAAATCGTGTGAAGTAATAGGATGTTATCCCTCTTTGATCTCGCCAGTTTGTCTGATTTCTGTGGTTATGTTGTCCATCCCTCATCCTAGTGCTTATCTGTTGAGGGCCCGCTTGGAATCTCTCTCTGTGTCTGACACTCTCCCATCCCCTGTTTCTCTCTCCTCTCTCTCCTCTCATTCTCTCACTTAAAGAATACTGCATCACAACCTTGAGAACAAGGTTGTATCTGAAGAGGGTGGCAATGATAGGATGGGCCTTGAGAGGCCCAATTAGGTGATCTATGAATTAAATATCTTAGATATTATCCTTTTATTATGTCTATTTAGTTTTATTTTATATTCCCTAAAATACTAGATGTTGACTCTTGTATGGTTGTCATTCATTAGGTTTCCTATTTAATGTATGGTTTGTAAGGTATTGAGCATGAATGAAAAATATGAATGTTTATCTTTTAGCTTTTCTTTGTGGTTTTAATGGTAGATTTTAGGAGTAGTGTAAAATAGAGCTCTTTGAGCCTATCATAATTTAAATATTTTGTTGGGCCCTGCCAGATCTTGAAGGAACTTCACAAATCCTGTCAAAAAGAAGATGGCACAGATGACCATAAGAAAGGAACCCAACTTTTGGAGGTATATGCTGTAGAGATTCAAATGTACACTGAGACCAAGAACAACAAAAAACTTAAGGTCAGGATTTGTTTTATAGAAGAAATTCTTGTTCTTGCATGATTTAAGTAGTTAAGTAATTATGTCTTTTCAAATTCTTTTATTGTGTTTGCCTGCAATTTATCATTGAACCCACATGCAGAATTTTTAAATAATAATTTTTTATTTTAGTTTGTTGAGGACACTAACTGCATCTATCTGTTTGATTCTAAAAAATTAAATTGTTTGTTTCAATTGCATGACTTTATAGTATATTAAAAATACTGAATATATTTATAAATGTAAATATTATCAGTTCATTTTGTAGAAGGGTGGCCGATCATCTAGATACTTTTATAACTTCAAAATACCGAATAGGCTGAGATTTACCAAAAAATAATCATTTTGGGAGGAGTTTACAATTTGTTATTTGTTGGAAAAACTGATACTCAAGCATATTACAGAACTCTTAAGTTAGTAATTGAGTTATCAGTTCCTTTAAAACAAATTGAGCTATCAGTCACGATCTAAGAGACATCTAATGATTCTTATCTCTACTAACAAAATTCATTATTCAATAAAAAATGTTTTTCTTAACCATTTACCTTTTAGAAAAGACAAAAATGGGATACGAAGAGTGAAAATTTTTAAACAAACTTAAAATATTCTTCATGCAGTGTCTAGTCTCTAAAAATCCAGTAAAACAAAACCCTACATTCCATTTTATTTTTTGTTAAATAAATGAAGAATAATTAAATCATGTCAATACAATATCTTTCAAGTTTTGGTGAAATACATTACACTGACTACTCCTCTAGCTTTGGCTATTCACCAAACTAATGGCCCCTTTTAATTTTTTTTCCCGTACATAGACACCCCTTATGTAGAGTCTCATGTAAAAGTTTGTTTACTGGTATTTATCAGTGTCCATTATATTAAATGCAGCAACTTTACCAGAAAGCACTCACTATTAAGTCAGCAATTCCCCATCCAAGGATAATGGGAATAATCCATGAATGTGGCGGGAAAATGCATATGGCTGAGCGCCAGTGGGCAGATGCAGCTACTGATTTCTTTGATGCTTTCAAGAATTATGATGAAGCTGGTAGTCAGAGACGTATCCAATGTTTGAAGTAGGTGAAGCAGCATTCTTTTTACTATCTGTATATAGCAATAACTTTATATTTCACTTCAGCATATAAAACAATGTAATTAACCACAATAACTATTTTGAGCTATGTTTTGCATTAAACTTTATAATATACTTGGCATTATAACCCATCTTATTTTCAAGTTCAACATTTTTGCCTGACAGCTCCTGTATTAGATATGTATGTGCTCAGCTATTCTCAATGAATATTAAAATCTGAATCCCTTACAATATCATGATTCAAAATAAACCATTGAATAATATCACTCACATATCGTCATTTAAGTAGGAATTGTTTGGGTTCTCAGTAGGATTTATAAACATGCATGGTTAAGCATTTGTTTGCTTTTGACATCTTGTACAATAATTGTTATTTATGAGTCAGATACCTTGTTCTTGCCAACATGTTGATGGAGTCTGAAGTAAATCCATTTGATGGACAGGAAGCTAAGCCGTAAGTCCTCTGTATTTTGTTTTTAATATATTTTACTCAATTTTCATTTCTCTGATTCTGTTCTTTATCCACTGAGGTGAGGATGATATACCTTCACTTCTTTCTGTTCTCACCTTGCATATATTCTATACTGCAGATACAAGAATGACCCCGAAATTTTGGTAATGACAAACTTAATAGCAGCTTATCAACGGAATGAAATATCGGAATTCGAGAAAATCCTGAAGGTACTTTTATTGAATCTGCCATGAGATTATGCTATGCACTAGTTTGGCTTTAAAGTATTCATCCTCTTTTTTCTATTTAATACTTTATTTTAAATGAATATTGCATAATGTACTTTCCAGAGTAACAGAAGAACCATCATGGATGATCCATTTATCAGAAATTACATTGAGGATCTGCTAAAGAATATTAGAACCCAAGTCTTGCTGAAGCTTATCAAACCATATACAAGGATCAGGATCCCTTTTATATCTAAAGTAATTATGTTCCCACTGCCATCGAACAAATTAAAGGAATACCCAAGAAAAAATTGTAGAGCTTAAGTTGATGTTACTTTTTCATTTGATAATAAGATTTATTTGTTAAATTGAATAGATACTTATGGTTAATCTAATACTCTTTATATAACACAAAACCCATCAATTTGCAGGAACTTAATGTTCCTGAGCATGATGTTGAGCAGCTATTGGTGTCACTGATTTTGGATAATAGAATCCAAGGGCATATTGATCAAGTGAACCGGTTCTTAGAACGCTCTGATAGGTCTTGCCGTTATATTTTGATTTGTTAAATTAAATTCGTCATATTCATCTTTCTTTTATATAAAACATAATATTTACTAACATATTCACGGTCCAGGTCGAAAGGAATGAAGAAGTACACTGCAGTTGACAAATGGAACACGCAGCTTAAATCTCTTTATCAAACTATTAACAACAGAGTTTCTTAAAACGTGTATCGTGGAAGTGTTATATTTCTTGTTTTCCCCAGCTTGCAGTTTTGTCATGTGAATTATTGTAAGCTTCAATGGTGAGGGAGATGATGGGAGCGTATTACCAGTTTACCACTATAGAGGAATTCAGGTCAAACCAACTTGTGATTCATGTTTTATATTATAGGAAAGTATAATTGTTTTGAAACATTCATGATTCAATTTTTTGGAGCCAATACATGTCTGTATATCTGCATATTACTTAAAGCGCGCGACTCTGATAACAACAATGTATTTGGAATTTGGGAAGTTGCACTAAATTGAGTTTTTTTATTTTTTATTTTATATATATATATATATATATATATATATATATATATATATATATATATATCGCAAAATATTATGCTTTTACTTTTGATTTCATGTTTTAAAAATATTTCAAACTGGTCTTTATAAGGTTCCTGTGTTGGTAATCTGTTTGTATCACCGTTAGGTGCACCCGTGATGCTACTACGTATGCACTTAATTGTAATTATGAAATGAGGACTTTTTGGAAAAGACAAGAAAAATATGGAACACTATTTCTTCAAAAATTATGTATTTCAAAGTATAACTAAATAAGATTGTTACTAACACAGGTTCATGATTGGTACATAATTTTGTTCTTTAAGCATGTGATTATGGATTCAATTTGATAGTTCATAAAAAATAAATTAAATAAGGTTTTTGAAATAAATCCAGAAGGAAGATACAAGTGATAGAGCAAAGTGTGGAATTGAAGAAGTTAAACAAGATGAAATAGAAGAAAAAGAAGACGATGATGAGGAAATATGCCCTGGCCAATTTTTTACTTTAGTTTTTGGATGAGAAATTAATCACTATAACATCATTACATATATAAAAATATTTAATTTTTTACGTTGAAGATGTGGATTTTATTTAAAAAAAAAATAGATAATGAGGTGGTTAGGGACCTCCTCAATCCAGTTTGTATCTAAAAACGAAAAAGACAAGCTAGCTAACATGTGAGTAGTTTTGTTCCCTTGTCTTCTTGTAAAATTTAGCTTAAGTTTGAAAAGATATTTCAATTAGTTTTTCTTACTAGCTGAAAATTTTCATTTGGTTGTTCAGCAAATAAGCTTTTTTTTTGTAGTTTTTAACATTTTTTAAAACATTACTTGAAGTAGTGATTTTTAAAATACTAACTTCTAGCTTTTATATATTTTTTCTTTTTATCCTTAATATATTTATTAATTTTTTTTGTTTATCTTTTTTAAATAAATCAAAATTTATTATTTTTTAGTCATTTTATATTTTTCAGTTACTTCAACAGTTATTTTATACTAAACACTTGAAATTTAACATGTTAACTTTTCAGTTTTCAACTACGAACTAACTTTTCAGCTAATTTTATCGAACATAGTCTAGTCTTTTGATATCTTCAACTAAGATGTGAAATAAGCTTTTTCCCATTGTGTTCTTCTAGTTCCATGCTTGATAGAGTACTAGGCAATCCGTCTCATAAACTACTCCATGGATGCACAAATCACCCACGATGATTGAGGTCCATCTTAAAGTAAATGTTTTTGCCTCTCTAGCACTCAACCATGGTTTTAAAAAATAGTTCACGACTTTGATTTGGGCCGTAATATCAAGGGTTTTTAACTATCTGCAAACATAATTTTGACTACATCGACCACATTTGTATGCGATTTGTCGTGATATCAACAAACTCAACGAAATCGCAATGTGACTATGATTGATATTTAAAACCTTGGACTCAACTATATGTCCATAAATTTTGTGACAATTGCAATTACTTGACCTTTATAGTTGTGAATGATCATTCCCAACCCTGTGCCAATGTTCTTCTTAATTGTTGCATCAAAATTCACATAATAGCTTCTCTCTTTTGGTGGCTTCCATAAAATAGCATCATGGGGTTCCTAATTAGTTAAGGCACTTCCAATCTTCACTTCTCTCATATTAGAGAACATCTTCTGAATTATCTAATTACACTCCAGCCTCCTATTTTGAAACATGAATTGATTTTTTGTCAAACCAAATTGCCTAGCATAAAGTACATATCACCAACAACGGTTAACATAGCAACATGTGTTTCTTAATCAAGTGGTTTACGGTTCGAATTCTGACCTAGTGGAGATGCAAACCAGGTTCGTTGAGACTAAGGACATTTAATTCTTTTTTCAAACATTGGCTAAGCGGAACTATCTCTTGATCTCTTCACTACTTATAACAAATTATAAAATTATCAAAAATAATTTTCTTTTTTTTTCCTTTTTCTTCTTTCTAAAATACACTCCAATGGTGTTAGGAATGACAAATAATTGTAGACTCAATGAGTACTTAAAAATATTTGAAATAGGAAAAACCGCCCCCAAAATATATAGTTGGAATTAAGAATTAAAAAATTAAACCACTATCACAACCTACCCTTTAGCGGGAGGGCGACGCGAGGCTCACGGGTGCGTCTCCTAAGGAAGGAAAACGCGTGGAGTCGCCACCAACGTTTATTTGAGGAAAACGTTAAAAAAACCCAAAAAGCGGTATACGAATCTTAAGAAATAAAGGTTCGGGAGTTTTTTACGCACGGGGAAGGTATTAGCACCCCACTCGTCCGTCACAAGGGACGATAACCTTTAATCAAATGTGCAAAATCATGACTTCAAATTTATTTTATTTTCCCTTTTTTATGTTTTTTATCTTTTGGGGTCGACAAAAGCGGGGTTTTTGCTCCTACGTATCCTCAATTTCGATAAGGAACTCAGATCTATGTAGTTATTTGAGAAAACAAGAAAATTACGCGAGGTGTTGATTTTAGACTTTTAAACGGTTCATTTTAATCGATAAAAGTAAAAGGACCGTTTAAGGCGTTGGACCTTGAAATGGTTTCAGATGACCTTTTTGCGGGCAAAGCTTGATTTGTGATTTGATTTTAGCCTTAGTTTCACTTGGTTATTTCTCAACTCATTTAAAAAGAACTTTCAAAGTAAATGTCCGATTGAAATTTTCCTTTTTGATGATTAACCGAGGTTATAGCATGAACGATCGGTTTGAATTTTATTTTAAAGGCGATTAAATGAGATAACAACACAAACGATCGGTTGAAATTCATTTTTATATTGATTAAGTGATATAACGACTCAAACGATCGATTGAAGCTCGCTTAAAACGAAGAAAAAGAATACCGAAAGTAGACGAGATGAAGGTGAAAACATACAAAGCAAGAATGGACTCCTAAGGATGGACTCCTAAGGGTGCATAGAATGAATTGAAAGCTTCAAAATTTAAAACTAACCGGTTGAAGATCGACGAACGCCGAAGAATGGACAAAGAACGACGAAGAGCATTCATGGAATTAATCACAAAAACATCACGGAAGCGTTACGGAAGTGCCTCGGCCTTGATTTTCTCCTTCTTTCTTCTTTTCCTCACTAATTTTAAGTGAAATATGAATACCAAGGGTGCTGAACCCCTTCCTCTCATCCTCCAACGTCCATTTATAGAAAAAATAAGGGAGGAGGTTGCCGCCCAACTAGCCCAGGTGAGCTGGAAGCTTCCTCTAGAAGCAACATGCTCGCCTAGCCGAGCTGGTTGCTTCATGTTGAAGCTTCCTGATGGGCCTAGATGGGCCCAATGCTGAAGAACACCCCCTAAATTGATCTTCTCACCCCTATTTTGAGTTTTTTTGCTCATTTAATTCTGAAACCTCATGAAATCTTACGGATCACGCAACAATTGGCTTTAAGCAGCTCAAAGTAACTAGCAAAAATCCGCATGTCGACAAAACAATTGTCCCCGGACGAAATTAGGGTATGACAGTTGCCCCTCTTTACTTATCTTTTATTGGAGATAAAAGGGAAATAAAGATAAGACACTAATTTCGTTCGAGCTGAATTTCCACCCGACCGACCATTAGCTCAATCAGCGAAACTTGTCTTGGGATAGCAGGGGAGACTTCAGTAGCTTTGGTCGATAGACATTTGAGTCTTTCGACAAGGGAAGCAGACGACTATGTTTGTCTCTGCATGCCATCGGACTTGATCATCTCCGGATAGCAAAGGGAACTGCAACAATCTCAAAAAACAATTAGAAATGGATGACCATCATCGTCCCCACATACCATCGGACTTGCTTGTCTCTGGATGATAAGGAGACATTGATAGTCTCGGAAAAATGAAAGCGAGTGACCATTATGGTCTCCGTATGCCATCAGACTCGGTTGTCTCTAGATAGCAAAGGGTAGACTGTAACAGTCTCAGTCAAAAGACACTGAGTCTTCAACCAAAGGGGGCAGATGACCATATTTGTCTCTGCATGCTATCAGACTTGATTGTCTCTGGATAGCAAAAGGGGAGACTTCAGTAGTCTCGGTCGATAGACATTGAGTCTTTGACAAAAAGAGCGGATGACCACGTTGGTCTCTACGTGTCGTCGGACTTGATTGTCTATGGATGACAAAATGGAGAGACTAAAGTAGTCTCGGTCGATAGACATTGAGTCTTCGACGAAGGGTGCAGACGACCATGTTGGTCTCTGCGTGTCAATGGGCTCGCTTGCCTCTGGATGACGAGGGGAGACCTCAGTAGTCTCGGTCGATAGACATTGAGTCTTCGACGAAGGGTGCAGACGACCACGTTGGTCTCTGTGTGTCATCGGACTTGATTTTCTCTGGATGACGAAGGGGAGACTAAAGTAGTGATGGTCGAAAGACATTGAGTCTTCGATGAAGGGTGCAAACGACCATGTTGGTCTCTGCGTGTCAACGGGTTGGCTTGCCTCTGGATGACGAGGGGGAGACTAAAGTAGTCTCGGTCGAAAGACATTGAGTCTTTGACGAAGGGTGCAGATGACCATGTTGGTCTCTGCGTGTCATCAGACTTGATTGTCTCTGGATGATGAAGGGGAGACTAAAGTAGTCTCGGTCGAAAGACATTGATCCTTCGACGAAGGATGCAGACAACCATGTTGGTCTCTGCGTGTCAACGGGCTCGCTTGCCACTGGATGACGAGGGGGAGACTAAAGTAGTCTCGGTCGAAAGACATTGAGTCTCAGTGTTCTTTCACTAAAGTGCGAACACGTTTAGCAAAGAAACAAACCTCCAACCGATAAGAGCAACATGTTTTTTTTGAAGAAAAACAATGTGTCTATTGGGGAAGGAAAACATGCTAATAAAATTTTCTCATAACCACAAATGAGATTTAGGATATTAGCATTTCGTTTCTAAACGATCATTTAGAAGAAACACTGGGTCCAACTTAAATAGAGGAAAACCGCTCAAAGTGTATAAATCTCACACATGCAAGTGTTTCATCCTAATTTTAAACCGCAGATATGTCATGACTTGACTTTGCAAATCATTTCCTATCAAATCAAAGATAACATGTGCAATCATGGATCACTAAGACTTTTTTGGGAATGGTGTGTCTGGTGGGAAATTTGGCTTTAGGCATTTCAGCCTTTTCTTTTCCTGTTTTTCTTGTTTAGCGCGGCGCGAAAGAGATAAAGGCACAAATATTTGGTTGGTAACCAAGAAGGGGCACTTTGTGTGTTTCAAATCATGGTTTCTTTTCTTTTCTTTCTTGCTTCTGAAAACTCTGTACATTATTCAGACGTTGTCTGGTCCAATGATCTTTCTGTATATTTCTCTTTTTCTTTCTTTTGATCTTTGATCGGAAATTTTTTTTCTTTTTCTTGCTTTCCTCCAATCTTTGATTGGGGGTTTTCTCTTTTTCTTTTGCTTTCCTCCAATCTTGGATCGAGGATTCTCTCTTTTTCTTTTGATTTTTGAAGCACATTCACAACTTAACAGTAAATGAAACTTCTTTTTTGGGAGATCCTTCTGTTTTTTCTTTCGAGGGTAAGGGTAAAAATTCCTATCTTGGGTCAAGGTTTATGGCCGAAGGGTTGTGGCTTTGGCTCAAAAAGGCTTGCGGAAGGCAAGACATGATGTATGTCAGGGTATTTACTTGGCAAGCGGTATAGAGATAAGGGAATGCCCTACATTATTTCCATGACACGCATATAACAGTGATGATTTAGAAATTTATGCAAAATTGATCATGCATGCACCTATGTGGACACTGAAGCATCAAGCTTTGTGGCAATGTTACACTAAGGCTTAGGGTTCATTTTCCCTATTTAAAAAATCAACCCAGTGTTTCCAAAAGATTATCTTTTATGAAGTTATGCACACATCTGAGCCCATTTAGGCATTCGAGAAAAATTTCACAGCATTCACCCTCCTAGTGTACACACATTTTTTTTTTCAAAATCCACTTGTGATCTGACCAGCAAATTTTTTTCCAAAGAAAAGCTGGCAGTTATTTCTTTTCAAAAGCATGTTGGCCTTTTCTCTTTTTTTGGTTAATTGATTAATTATATTTTGTTCTTCTTTCTAGTTATTTCTTTCAATCAATTTTCCTTAAGCAAAGAAAAGATTAAAAATAGTTTGCAATTCGGGCACGGTTGGTATCCGAGATTACACTTTATCAAAAAAGGCGTGCGAATGAAAGTACACAAGACCTCTATTTTCGGCATTACATACGATAATATGCTAGACGCGGAAAAATTACTCACAACAAGAAAGAGATAACTAAAAGCAATAACGACATGTTCAGTTCAATCACAATGGACATAATAACTGGAAAGGCGGCTGATCGAGGCTGTACCCGAATCAAATAAATATTAAAATGTAGTAACTAGGAAGTGATCCTAGGTTGTTTCCCAACGAGCAATGATACACCAAATGTTCATAACAGATAGTAGGAAATAGTAACAAATTGGGGGAGGGGGTTGTTTGCTTTTGTAAATTAATCAGCGAGTAAAATTGAATTAGAAATTATCAGAATTAAAATACGTTGCTTCCCCTTTATTCACAAGCAAGTCTCTTATCCTAGGTTGCAAGAATTTATCCTTTATCAGTTCAACCACTTAATCCAACCCTAAATTAAATTACTAAGCGAAATTTAACATAAAGCATTCATTATGTGATTAAGCATCACACACACCAATTACTCATAAATGATCATTAAGCATGAACGTAAATTAAGCGCAGAGACAATTAATCAAGCACTAAGCATGCAAGAATTAATAGCAACAAATTCAGAGTAATTAGTGAAGAGGAAAAACTGAACAGAATTTAACAGTAATAATAGAACCTCAAAGAGACTGTGCTTGATCCTCAAGAGAAAACAACGCTGCGGACTTAGTCTTCCATTAATCAAATTGAGAACGAAATTTTATTGATAAAACTAAAAGTCTGAACTGGAATTGTAAAAAACGAAAATAAAAGAGAAAGAGAAGAGAGACTAAAACTTAAAACGAAAAATAGAAGAGAGAGAGGAGAGAGAGAGAGCTAAACTAGAACCTTGGTGTTGTTATATAGTTTTTCATCCCCAAAGCTTACAAATCTATTTTAAATCCAAGCCCATAAGTAAAATCAAATCAAATCTAGATAAGATAAGATCTAGATGAAATAATATCTAGATGAGATCAAATCTAAATAATATCTAGATAAGATAAGATAAGATAAGATCTAATTTTGTAGAATAAATTAGTCTGCCCTCTTCAAGTCCAAGCCCAATTCTGGATTCAAGCCCAAGCCTAATTCTAGATTCAAGCCCAATGGTTCATTAATTCCTGAAATTAGATTAAAAACATCAAATTAGCTGAATGGGCCCAAATAATAAAATTGTCTCATAAATTTGACAATGAAGACTAATCAGTATTTAAAATGGTGCAAAAAGGGTTAACAAATAGGAGAAAATAATGGCACATCAAAACCCCCCATACTTAGCCTTTTGCACTCCTGGGCAAAATGAAATAAAGAACAAAATCCAAGGATATCAAAGAGAGACAAACAAAAACATTTACATATTTCTCAATGAACATCAAGGAATGGGTAACATCTAACATGAAGAGATCCAAAGAGTCAAGACATTCGTGAAAATCATCCAAGCAACCCAATCATGGAAAAATAGTTGATCAACTCAATAATGAAAAATGATTAAGCCTCACAAGATATACACTCTATCTCTCAAGTGTCTAGGCTACTGTTTACTCTTGAAGCATCCATGAAAACAAACCACATAGACTTGGCAAAATTCTAAAATTGACAAACAACTTGACAACACATGCATATGAGGATCAAAAGGTCTTTAAAGGTTGTAATGGGGCCAAGGACAAGGTAGGGAAAAAAATATGGAATAAGTAGCTAAATCCCAAAGGAATAGAGGAGCAATGGGGAATAAGTGGAAGCAAGAACTAGGCAATATACAGATACATCAAGCATGGCCAAAAATCATATCTTCCAATGAAACATACCCCCCACACTTATTCCCAGCTTATTCCCAAAACAATTCCAAAGCTCCAAAATTCCTTAAGGGTAAGGTGAGTGTGCATGTGGCTCAGCTAATTTATGATGCCATTTATCAGTTTGCAGATATTGCACCCATGAGACACCCTGTGGACCCTAAGAAGTCCAACAGGGCCCTGGGGTTTCCCTTTCTGATTACGGGCCTCTGCTTGTTCTACGGAGTGCCTGTCACCCCTAGCAAGGTCATCTGGCCATCTATTAACAGGGCCTTCATCGAGAAATACTGAATCCCCAGGTAGGCATAGGGCCAGACACCGCAGCAGCCAGAGGAGGACCAACAGCCAGCTATAGATGTGCCACCGTCGCCTCAAGAGGAGGTACCATCTCTGAGGTCCATCTTCGATCGCCTACAAAGGATAAAACTCTAGATGCATAGGTATATGCATCATGTGACTAGCCAACAGGTGGCTAATCACTAAGGGTAGAGGCAGCTGAACGAGACGTTCTACCATTACAACCTGCACCAACAAAGTCAGGACCCCAGTCCATTCCCTTGGCCCACTCCCGAGCAGTTCGAGGCCACGGTGGCCTGGCCTGGGGACAAGACCGAGTTTGAGATGTAGGCAAGGCCCGCGGGGACCTCCGGAGGTGGGGAGAAAGCCCAAGACGATCAGGACATGGTCAACATGTTGGACTTCCTCCTGTGAGGAGTCAGAGCTGCACAGCCGGGTCGCCAAATTTGTGATTTGTTTCATTTTTGACATTACTATTGTCGCAACCTACCCTTTTGCGGGCGAGCGAGGCGAGGCTCACGGGTGCGTCTTCCATAGGAGGAAAATGCGCGGAGTCGCCACCAACGTTTATTGAAAGGAAAACGTTAGAAAAACCAAAGGAAACCGGTCATGAAGAATATTCCAGATTCGGGAGTTATCTTTACGTTTGAGGAAGGTATTAGCACCTCTTACGTTTGTCCCAAAGGACAACAACCTTAGATTAGAATTGTGTGAAATTATGTATCTAAATTTTTATTTCTTTTTTATTTTTGAGGTCGACAAAAGCGGGGCTCTTACTCTTACGTACCCTCCATCGAAGAGGAAATCAGACCTACGTAGTGTAGAAGCAAAGCTTCATGGTGAATCAAAGGTGATTCAAAGGTGTTTTGATGATAACAATGATGATAACAAAAGATGATGACAAAAAGCTCAAAGATCAATCAAAGAACAACTCAAGTAAATCAAAGATCAATCAAGAACAATTCAAGAGTTCAAGATAAGAATCATGAAGAATTGAAGACTCAAGAAGAAAGTCTAGAGACAAGAATCAAGATTCAAGGTTCAAGATCTCAAGAATCAAGATCAAGATTCAAGAATGAAGAGAAGACTCAATCAAGATAAGTATTAAAAAGTTTTTCAAAACTTTGAATAGCACATGAGTTTTTGACAAAACCTTTTACCAAAGAGTTTTTACTCTCTGGTAATCGATTACCAGATTGTTGTAATCGATTACCAGTAGCAAAATTGTTTTGAAAAAGTTTTCAAATTAAATTTACAATGTTCCAATTATTTTCAAAAGGCTGTAATCGATTACAGTGTTTTGGTAATCGATTACCAGTACCTTTGAACGTTGAAATTCAAATTCAAATGTGAAGAGTCACATCTTTTCACATAAAAGCTTTGTGTAATCGATTACACTGATTTGGTAATCGATTACCAGTGATTGTTTCTGAATAAATCAAAAGATGTAACTCTTCAAAAGGTTTTTGACTTTTCAAATTGGTTTTAAGTTTTTCTAAAAGTTATAACTCTTCTAAATGGTCTTCTTGGCCAGATATGAAAAGTCTATAAAAGCAAGGCTTTGTTATACACTTAATCAATTCATTCTTTCATACTTTTACTTTTCCAATCAATCCTTTACAAGCCTTGAATCTCTTTGAACTTCTTCTTCTTCTTTGTGCCAAAAGCTTTCTAAAGTTTTCTGGTTTTCCAAACCTTGAAAACTTGTGCTATTCATCTTTTCATTCTCTTCTCCCTTTGCCAAAAAGAATTCACCAAGGACTAACCGCCTGAATTCTTTTTGTGTCTCTCTTCTCCCTTTTCCAAAAGAACGAAGGACTAACTGCCTGAATTCTTTTGTGTCTCCCTTCTCCCTTGTCAAAGAATTCAAAACGACACAGTCTGAGAATTCTTTTGATTCTTCCCTTTCCCTAATACAAAAGTGTTCAAAGGACTAACCGCCTGAGAATTCTTTTGTATCCCCATTCACAAAGTATCAAAGGTTTAACAGCCTGAGATCCTTGTCTTAACACATTGGAGGGTACATACTTTGTGGTACAAGTAGAGGGTACATCTACTTGGGTTTGACTGAGAACAAGAGAGGGTACATCTCTTGTGGATCAGTTCTAGTGGAAGGTACATCCACTAGGGTTTCAAAGAGAACAAGGGAGGGTACATCCCTTGTGGATCTTTGCTTGTAAAAGGATTTTTACAAGGTTGAAAGAAATCTCAAGGACCACAGGTCGCTTGGGGACTGGATGTAGGCACGGGTTGTTGCCGAACCAGTATAAAAACTGTTGTGTGTTTGTTTCCTTCTTCCCTACTCTTTTACTTTCCGCTGTGCATTTAATTTCTGCTTTTACTTTCTGTTAAGTTTCTCTTCTACTCCTCATTCTCTTAACAACTTAGTAAAAGCCTTAGAAGAGTAATTTTTTAATTAGTAAAGGTTTAGGAATAATTAATTCAACCCCCCCTCTTAATTATTCTGAGGCCACTCGATCCAACACGTAGTTCTTTCCAAAAGGGGCGAATCAAGTGGTTCTTTTTACTTGAAAGGGGGCCATTTAAGGCGTTGAACCTTAAAACGTTTTTTAGTGATTTTTGCGGACAAAGCTTGATTTTGTGAGTTGATTTTAGCCTTGGTTTGACTTGGGTTATTAGTCAATTCAATTAAGAAAGAAAAATCCCAAAGAGAACGTCCGATTATTATTTTTTTTTTTTACTAAAAGATATTTTTTATTATTATATTATTATTTTACCTCTTTTTTGGTTTCCAACGTGGTTACGGCACGACTGAACGGTCGAATTTCATTTTAGCAGAAATTAACAGATATTACAATTCAAATGATCGGTGGAAATTTATTTTATTTTTTGATTAGGCGAGAAAATGACTTAAATAAATGACTAAAGCACGTCAAAAGGGGGTACAGAAAGTAAACGAAATGAAAATAAAAGTACGCGAAACAAGTGGGGACCACCAAGGGTACATAGAATGAATTGAAAAAGCTCGATTTCGGGAACTTACCGGTTGGAGACCGAAGAACACGAAGAACGAACGAAAGACTGCGGAAAATCTTCATGGAATTACCTACAGAAACATTTCGGACGCATTACGAAAGCGCCTCGGCGTGGATTTTCTTCACGAAAATGATTTTTTTCACTAATTTCAAGTGATCCCAAGATACCAGGAGGGCTGAACGTTTTTCTCCTTCACTCCTCCCCCTATTTATAGGAAAATGGGGGAGGAGCTTGCCACCCAGCTCGCCCAGGCGAGCTAGGTTGCTTCCTCCAGAAGCAACCGCCTTCTGGAGGAACATCCTGGAAGGCCCAAGTGGGCCTGGTTGCTATTTGCACCCCCTGTTTACTAAATACACCCCTGCCTTTTTTTGCTAATTCTTTTTCCGTAACGTTACGAAAGTTTACGAATTCCATAACGATACTTGTTTTCCTTCCGTAATGTTATGGAACCTTACAGATTACGTAATCATCCCCTTTTTGGCTTTCGGAATGTTACAGAACCTAATGGATTGCATAACAATGCTTCCTTTTGATTTCTGGCATGTTACGGAACTTCACGTATTGTGCAACAATGGGTGCCAAGTACCTCTAAGCGGTCAAGAAAAGGTTGTATGCCATCAAACAATGGTTCCCGGACGAAATTAGGGTATGACAGTTGCCCCAATTTACTTACCTTTTACCGGAGATAGGAGGAAAGCAGAGATAAAACACTGATTTCGTCCGTCTTAGCGCTTTTCCGTAACAAATCTATGATGACCCCCGAAGGCCATCCTTTGTCCATCATGGGGATTTAATTGATCTCAATCACAATAGTTCCAACCCAAAACGATTTGAATTAAGTGACTCCCGTCTCTCCTTCTTCTTTCTCTGCACAACACAAAACAAAACAAACAAACAAAAATAACATAATATATATACGTATAAACATGTTTGGTGAAGGAACTGATTGGGAAAATAACAAAAAAACCGTATTTTCCCTCACCAGAGGCTCCGTACTTGATAACGGACGATGCATGAATGAAAATCAATTCATGGGGCTCCGAATAAGATGGTGGAGGATGCATGAACAGCGCTAGACAATCAATTCGTGGGACTCCGAACTCGATGGTGGAGGACGCATGAATGACAATCAATTCATGGGGCTCCAAACAAGATTTGATGGTGGAGGATGCACGAACAACGCTAGGCAATCAATTTGTGGGGCTCCAGACTCGATGGTGGAGGATGCATGAATGGCAATCAATTCATGGGGCTTCGAAGAAGATTTGATGGTGGAGGATGCACGAACAGTGCTAAGCAATCAATTCGTGGGGCTCTAGACTCGATGGTGGAGGATGCATGAATGACAATCAATTCATGGGGCTCTGGACTTGATGTTGGAGAACGCACGAACAACGCTAAGCAATCAATTCGTGGGGCTCCGGACTCGATGGTGGAGGATGCATGAATGGCAATCAATTCATGGGGCTCCAGATAAGATTTGATGGTGGAGGACGCACGAACAACGCTAGGCAATCAATTCGTGGGGCTCCGGACTTGATGGTGGAGGATGCATGAATGGCAATCAATTCATGGGGCTCCAGATAAGATTTGATGGTGGAGGATGCATGAACAACGCTAGGCAATCAATTCGTGGGGCTCCGGACTCGATGGTGGAGGACGCACGAACAACGCTAGGCAATCAATTCGTGGGGCTCCGGACTTGATGGTGGAGGATGCATGAATGGCAATCAATTCATGGGGCTCCAGATAAGATTTGATGGTGGAGGATGCATGAACAACGCTAGGCAATCAATTCGTGGGGCTCCGGACTCGATGGTGGAGGATGCACGAACAACGCTAGGCAATCAATTCGTGGGGCTCTGGACTCGATGGGGGAGGATGCATGAATGACAATCAATTCATGGGGCTCTAGACTTGATGGTGGATGGCGCACGAACAACGCTAGGCAATCAATTCGTGGGGCTCCGGACTCGATGGTGGAGGATGCATGAATGACAATCAATTCATGGGGCTCCAGACTTGATTGTGGAGGATGCATGAATGACAATCAATTCATGGGGCTTCGAATAAGATTTGATGGTGGAGGATGCACGAATAGCGCTAGGCAATCAATTCGTTGGGCTCCGGACTCGATGGGGGAGGATGCGTGAATGACAATCAATTCATGGGGCTCTGGACTTGATGGTGGAGGACGCACGAATAGCGCTAGGCAATCAATTCGTGGGACTCCGGACTCGATGGTGGAGGATGCATGAATGACAATCAATTCATGGGGCTCCGGTTAAGATTTGATTTTAGGACCGAATGGTCGACCGGGTTCTTTCACCTAAAAGGCGAACATGCTTTAGCAAGGAAAAATAAATCATTCACGAGAGCACCATATTTTAGAGAAACAATATGCTTATGCCAAAAGTAATTTTCCTTGTAACCAAAAATGAAGGGTAGGATGTCAAGGTTTAGTTCTTAAATGATCATTCAGGGGAAACGTCGGGTCAAACTGAAATTGGGAATAAAATCACTCATGGTGTATAAAAACTCACACAGGTAAGTGTTTTACCCTAATTCCAAACCATAGCTGCACCAAGACTTATATTGCACATGATTTCCTATTGAACCAAAAGATTACACGCGCGATCACGGATCAATAGGATTTTCTCGAGGGTAGTGTTTTCTGGAGAGGAAACTGGGTGTTTCGGTCTTTTTCTCTTTGTTTATGTGGGGCGGAACATCGCCAGTCGGGAGCGACCTTGAATGGCAACCCCAAAGGAAGAACCACTTTAAAAATGGGTTTTCCCTTTGCCGGCGGTTATTTACCTCACTGAAAATTTATCTGGTCTGAAGATCTTCTGTTCTCTTTCTCGCTTTCCTTTATTGATCGGGAATTATTCTGTTTTCCTCCGATCTTTTCCTTTTTACTTTCTTCCGATCTTTGATCGGGAATCCTTCTTTTCCTTTTCTTTTCTTTCTTTTCATTTTCTTCCAATCTTTGATTGGGAATTCAGATTTTAGCATTCGTTATTCGCTCTCCCTTGATGAGATTCTGCTGTCCTGTTCTTTGAGGAAAGGATGAGGATTCTCTTCACAGGCCAATGTTCAAAGTAGCTTAAGGTTGTGTCTCAACATGGTCTTTTCATCGTGCGTGCCCGACTTTTATATTTGGGGCAAAAAAGATTCATGTGTTAGGGTGTCAGTTTCGGGTTAAACTTCCATATCATCTCCACGAGGCACGCGTAACAACGATGATTTGGAAATAACGTGCAAAATTAGTCATGCATACAGCTAGGTGGGTACTCAAGCGTCCAGTTTATAGCGGTGTGATACTAAGGCTTGGGATTTACGCAAGTAAACCCAACGTTTCCAAATTATGTTCTTTCATTGGTTCAACGAATCCATCCATTCTTATCTCGGTTATTTTGGAAAATAAACTCTTAGCATCAGTTTCTTGTTTCCAAAAGATATGTTTGCTCTCTATGAATGATTTGTGCTTCCTATGACCATAACATGCTGACCTTCGAGGTCTTTCTTTCTCTTTTTCTTTTTGTTTCATTTTTCTTATGCATGTTTGCAAAAACTATACATCCATCGCTATCTATGAGAAAAGCTTTTTCTCTATACACCTACATTCCTATACACGAAAAACTTTTTCTGTATACACATGTATTATTTAAAAAAACTCTTTCTCTTTATATCAACATGGTCTATATAAAACCTCTATTCCTTTTCAAAGATTTCTTTTTCCTTTTTCAACATACACTCGTTGTTTATACAAAAATTTCTTTATATACACTCATTGCTCACACACAAGAATTTCTTTTCACACATTATTTATACACACAAAATCTTTTCATACACTTTTTATATACAAAAACTCTTTTCTTTTCTTCATATACAGACATGACAGTTTGTTCACAACGCCTCTTTCTTTTTTCTATTCTTGGCGTTATCATGATGTTTGTTTGTTTTATTTTAGGACGACGTTCCTAAATGAAAACTCTACACGGTTCTGGAATTTCAACAAACATTATCGATAATAACGAAGTAAGCACTAATGCAACAGTCCAAACAAAATGTATGCACAAAACAAATGACAACCAAAACAACAAAAAAAAACGTTAGTCCCTCAAGTCAAAGAAATAAAATAACATGTAAATAATAAAGCATGACACATAAAAAAGAATATGAATCTGGAGATCCCATGGTCATGTGGCTCCGCTCCCTCCTAAGAAACCGAGCAAATCCGTCATCTCCTCATCCATGCGGGCTTCCTCTGCATCGCCGGGAGCCTTTGCAGGCGCCTCCCCTGCCTGGGCCTCAGGCCAATCTCCGGGCCATGTGACCTCAGCCCTAAACTAATCTGGAGTAGGGCACGCAAAAGGAACGAAACCCTGGCCCTGCTGACTGAGGCTGAGCTGGTAGAGACACTCATGTATCTGCACCTGCCCCCGGTGGTTGGTCGCCTGCTGGCGAACCAAGTGCTGTAGATACCGCTCCATGCCTAATGACTCAGCAGGATCAGCCTGATGAGGTGGTGGTGGTACGTCTGTGGCCTGCGGTGCATTGCCCTGCACTTGCCTAGACATGCAATACTTCTCAATGAAGGCCTGGGTGATCGACGGTCGGATCACGTTACTAGGTGTGACGGGAACCCCGAATGACTGGCAGAGGCCCGTGATCAATGCTGGAAACCCCAGAGTCCTGTTAGACTTATCAGGGTCTAGAGGGTGCTTGGTGGGTGGCATACCTGCAAACAAATAGATGGCGTTAGCAATCAACTGAGCTAGATGGACTCTCATCCGTGACAGGATGACATACACCAGCTGACACTTCGGCAGAGGAAGGTCGGAGTTATGATCACTAGGCAAGATATCGTTGAGCAGCAATGTCATCCACATCTGGGTCAAGGTGGTCATGCTGGTGCGCATGATCCGCACCCGTCTTCCTGCAGCAGTCCGAGCGAAATCCTGACCCAGTATGCATAAGAGCTGAGCAATGGCCTCTTCGTCAAACCCATCGGCCCTGTTCCTCCTCTGAGTAAACTCACACTCCTGGCCTTCCTCTAACACTAGCGGGTCGCTCAGGAACTGGCTGAGGGCATCTGCGTCAAAGGGAATCCACTGACCCCTCACCCATGACCGCATGTCCCGCACTCCCTCTTCTGTGGTCCAAGCATTAGCTTAAAACTCCAGGACTATATCTGGGTCAAACTTAGCCATGGGAGTGACCAACGACGTCCAATGTCGGCGAGCTATTTCTTCCTGAAAATCAGTGTACTCATCGTCCCTGAGCTGGACGCGTCTCTCTCGGTGGAACGACCATCCTTTGATGGCCTCGAAGCACTGCTGGTGCTCGGCACTCCTGAAACAGTGGCTATCAAACTCGGGGGTGGCACTGGTCCCTTCAGCCGCGGCGTCCCTCCTAGATCTCTTTGCGGAAAGCTTTTTCGAAGCCATTTCCTGCGAGGACAAACATTTGGAAAGTTAGTTTACAACGAAATGCTATTTTAAAGCAAAAACGACATGCTAATCTTTTCGATTTAGAACAAACTTGTGCACACATTTCCTTAAAGAAGAACATTTATGAACGTGCATACACGCAAAATATCATGCTATTTATATCAATATACAAGAACATTCAAAACATTCTAGCTACCACACATACTCTTTTGAAAAGAATTCATATATGCATGCTTAAGGTATTGTGCCAAAATTTACACATGTCCATATTCAAAGCATTTTGCTACATAAAATTACATACGCACATTTGAAGTATTTTATTAGCATAAATTTTTTTTGTTGTTTCATTCACATTTATTTATACACATATGCACATTGGTGAGCCAATCTCATGTCATACACACACTTGCATTTATTTGAAAAGGAATTTTCATGTCATCTATCTACACTTGAAAGGCAATTCCCCATCATATATATTCATTTTGGGAAGCATTCTCGTGCCACATTCAACATGTGTACATTTTTTGAAAGGCTCCTTATGCTACCTACTCACAAATATACATATTTTGAAAGGCATTTTTACGCTACCAATCCAACATATACAGATTTTTCAAAGGTATTATTTGCTATATATTCACACACTTTGCAAGGCATTTCCATGCTATATATATTCACATATATACATACCATTGAAAGGTATTTTCCATGCTACCTAGATGCAAGGTATTCCTCATGAGGAAGCCAACCCAAATTCTAGTAAAAAAAACCTCTCAAACATGTCCTAATATTCATGCATCTTTTACATTCAAAATGAAAAGCTTAGATTCCTAGGTGTAAGTCATGCTTCCGGCACTTTAGTCTAGCTTCTACAAAACTGCCCACACACTCACAATGACAGCCACATGTGCACTATTTTTTTCACAAGCTAAGTTCCACAAAATCATGCGCAAATGCCATTGAGGCATTTCACCGAACACTTGGTGGGCGCATGTTTAAGCATGAAAATCAAGGGAATCGGGACAATGTGGCATGCCCCATTATCTCAGAATGCACCCTAGGCCTAGGGCCATCCCCTACAACCCCTCAATTCATCAAAAACAAGGAACAATCCAAGGATAAATCCCTCACGTTTTTGAGCAAATACATGCAATTTAGAGCACCAAAATACATCAATGGAAAGCTAGAGAGCCCAAGAATGAGGTACTTACTTGTTGGAGATGAATAATAAAGCAAAATGGAATCAAAAACACGAAAAATGGTGATCTAAGGGCTGCAAAATCCGTGAATCCCGTGAGCTCTAGCTTTTTTGAATGGGGGTGGGGGGGGGGGGGGAGTTTTTGGTGCAGAAACCTTCCCCCTCCCCCTCTTTAATCCATTTCGTGCAGGGGTTGCTCGTCCAGGCAAGCTCAGCTCGCCCAGGCGAGCTAACCTTCATTTTTTTGGGGAGGAAATAAGTAAGCCTTTCTATGGGTCGGCGTTCGCTTACTCGAGCCCCCCTTAGGGTATATTAGGCATCCAATATTTACTTTAAAGACATAACAATAATAATTACTGGGAATTTAAAGGATACTGGGATGCCTTGCGGCAGTGCTTTCCGTTTGTCCAGAGTTGGGCAAGGGACGACGATCCATCGGTCGTGACCCTAGCCTCTACTTGCATCCGTCCCTAAGTACCTGAAAGTAGGAAACGACATTGCGCGGCGAACCATGGCCGCATTACCGTTTTACCTTGATTGGTTTCTACCTTTAGCTTTGTCTCGACATCTGACCGTTGCCTAAGACGATTCTGCCCCTGTTATCACAAAATATGCATGCGTATGCGTATGCATGAGTGTTTTCAAATGCAATAATCTTCTTAGTGAAAGCTAGTTAGGTTCAGTTTTAATTAAGTGCTTGGGGCACCCTATGAACTGAGGAAAGGGCCTGGGTTATCACAAACTGCACATGGTTTAAAACCAACGTGAGGACTGAAGCCTCAAACCCATGTTCTTTTTTTTTAAAGAACTGTGACGAGAATATTGTAGCGGACAAGAATCCTTGGAGGAAACCAAGAAGAACACACAAAAATAAAAGAACATGCAATGATTTCCTCAATTGCCCCAGATCTTAAGCGTGATATCGCTTGACAACATTGGAGTTCACGGGCGAGGGTAGCTCCTCGCCATCTATGTTGGTGAGCACCAGAGCCCCTCCAGAAAAAGCCCTTTTCACAACGAAAGGCCCTTCATAGTTCGGGGCCCACTTCCCTCGATTATCTTTAACAGCGTGGGATATCTTTTTCAGCACAAGGTCCCCCTCGTTCAACTTATGCGGGCGCACCTTCTTGTCGAACGCGTTCTTTATCCTTTGTTGATACAGGCGCCCATGGCTCATGGTCGTCAAATGCTTACCTTCAATAAGGCTGAGTTGGTCGTAGCGTGTTTGAGCCCACTCTGATTCTTCTAGGCCCGATTTCGCTAGTATCTTCTGGGAAGGGACCTCTACCTCAAATAGGAGTACCGCTTCCATCCCATAAACCAAGGAGTACGGCGTTGCCCCAGTAGATGTTCGTACCGAGGTTCGATATCCATGCAGGGGAAAAGGCAACATCTCATGCCAATCTTTGTATGACACCATGATCTTCTGAATAATCTTCTTAATATTTTTATTTGCAGCCTCCACAACCCCGTTCATCTTCGGCCGATAGGGGGTGGTGTTATGATGCTGGATCTTGAAATCCTCACACATTTTCTGCATCATTTTGTTATTCAGATTGGTGCCATTGTCAGTAATGATTTTCCTAGGGAGTCCGTATCGACAAATCAGTTCCCTCTTTATGAATCTGGCCACCACCCTCCTCGTGACATTGGTATAGGAAGCTGCTTCGACCCATTTGGTGAAATAATCTATCAGCACGAGAATGAAGCGATGACCGTTCGAAGCTTTGGGTTCGATGGCCCCTATGACATCTATCCCCCACATGGAAAAAGGCCAAGGGGCGGACATGACATTCAGAGGATGTGGCGGAACATTGACATTGTCTGCGTACGCTTGACATTTATGGCATTTCCTTACATGGGTGCAGCAATCGCTTTCCATAGTGAGCCAGTAATAACCTGCTCTAAGGATCTTCCTGGCCATAGCATGCCCATTGGCATGTGTCCCAAATGAACCCCCATGGACTTCCTCAATCATGTAATTCGCCTCTTTGGCATCTACGCAGCGTAGGAGGGTCATGGACTTGTTTCCACAGAGGCACAACTTACCACCTCAAAGGATTGGAAAGCTTTTTCCAATGATTCCTTCGCTGCCTCTACATATGGTGCTGAGGAGGGGCAGCTTACTAACATATCCTCTTCCCCTGACACTATCACCAAGAGTCCACCAACCGCGAATTTCAATTTCTGGTGAAGCGTTGAAGGGACCACTCCTAGCGCGTGAATCCATGGCCTCCCCAAAAGGCAGCTGTAGGCGGGATTTATGTCCATCACTTGGAAAACCACATTGCAAGTGTGGGGACCTATCTGAATGGGGATGTCAATTTCCCCCATCACCTCCCGCCGACTACCGTCAAAAGCTTGTACTACCATCGAACTCGGTTTTAGACGTGACGCATTAAAAGGAAGTTTCTCCAAGGTGGTCTTTGGCATCACATTTAAACTTGAACCATTGTCGATGAGTACCTTAGGGATGACATGGTCCATGCATCTGACAGACACATGTAGAGCTTTGTTATGCTCTCTCCCCTCAACTGGAATCTCTTCTTCCGCGAACGCGATATAGTTATTGGTAGTTATGTGATTAACAATGCCTTCAAAACCCTCGACTAAGATGTCGTGTGCTACGTGGGCTTCGTTGAGGACCTTTACCAATAGTGCACGATGAGGCTCGGAGTTTATGAGCAATTCGAGCAAAGAGATCCTTGTTGGGGTTTTATTCAATTGCTCAACTACTTTAAAGTCACTTTGTTGGATGAGACGAAGGAACTCATGAGCCTCTTCCAAGGTCACCACCTTTCCTTGAAGACCTTCTTTCTTTTCAGCTCCCTTTACTACCGAGGGATCCACTTCTTTTGAGGGGGTGGCCACGCCTACAGACTCTTGGATCATGGGTTCCTTCCCCTTGGGGGGCAATTCCGCCGAGTGAGGGGGAGCGAACACCCGACCACTGCGAGTTACGCCACTAAGGCCGGTAATGTTGGTCACTTTGGCTGACAAGGAGTCAACCTCAGTTGCAGCCCCTTCTCCAAAAGCTGGAGGGTTATATTTCCATGGGACAACCTTATTGCTTTGATAGGAAAAAGGCGTCGGCTTGGGCACTGTCGGGGGGTACTCGGACTTGGAGCCGATCACATTCCTAGTGAAACATATTACTAAGGCTTTGGGGGTTGGGGAGCCTTCCTTTCTGCCGACTGCGTGCAAATCTGCGGTTCTTCCCTACCTCCCTCGGACACTTCGAGCTGCCCCCAGTCCATGAGCCGTTAAAGTAGCTCTTCCACCGCGGGGCAGGTTTCCATGTCGTGTGATTCCCCGAGATGAAACAGACATTCGTCACTTTTGTCTCCGCCACAAGAAACCATGCATGCTTCCTGCAGCGACTGGTAGATGAATCTTCTGGATGTAGCCACATCTTCTAATCTCTTTGACCCTGACGGCCTATCCTTTTCGATGGCATTTACGCTAGCTCCCCCATGACTGGCTAGCGGATTGGTCTTAACATTGGGGCCCTCTTCTTGAAATGATAGCCAACCGGCATTTATTAGGTGTTGCACCTTATACTTGAATGGCAGGCAGGAATCAATGTTGTGTCTGGGGGCTCCACTATGGTATGCGCACGTGGCATTTAAGTTGTACCACTTGGGGTATGGTGACTGGAAGACCTTCCCAGGTATGGCCACCACCAAATGGTTTTCCAATAATGAGGGCCATAACTCGGAATACGCCATGGGAATAGGAGAGAACTCGTCTCTTGGGGGGCGTCGTGTATTGTTATAGCTCGCGCCAGGAGTCGTATTATTGGCTGGCCGGGGTGTGGCTGGAGCCGCGTGTTGTGCAGGAATTTTTTGTGTGGTGGTAGGCCTTTCTACTTGAGTTGGGAGGGAACTTCCGGCTCAGATCGAAAAGTTCGAGTGGTTGTGTTGGTATGAGTTTTGGGCATTTTGGGGTGTTTTCATCCATGTTGGGGCAGTGGTGACCGCGTGGGTGTCCCCTTCCTTTTTCTGTGTGCCCACCACTGGGGCTCTTCTATTGCTGTTGGGGCCAGTGTTGGAGGCGTATTCAAACTTGCCTTTCCTAATGAAAGCAGTTGCCAAGTCTTTCCACGACCAGACTTGAGAGGCTTCCAGATTTGTGTACCACGCCACTACTGCTTCGGCTAAGCTTCTTGAAAGAAGTGCATTAACAGTTTTTCGTCCGTGGAATATGCCCCCATCCTTCGGCAATACATCCGAAGATGACTCTTTGGACACGTTGTCCCTTTATATTTATCGAAGTCTGGTACCTTGAACTTGGGAGGAATGATGATGTCAGGTACTAGACACAGATCGGCTAAATCCGAGAAAGGATAGTTGTCGAGGCCTTCCACCGCTCTCAATCTCTTTTCAAGCAAATCGATCTTTCCTTTGTCTTTTGAAATGGGAAGGAGTTCCTTAATGGGTGCGGATTGAGACGGGGCATGGCGGATTATGTTTGGTTGGGGCAACTCATGGTGGGCCGGTTCCTTGAGGGGAAGTAGAGGGCCTAAATGGGCATCTCCTTCATCATCTTCCTACAGAGGATAGTCGACATGAGGAGGGAGTTGCCCCTCGAAGGTAGGGGCTTGGCTCAAATCGTCTGGAGCGGTACGGGGAGTGAAGTATGGAGGTAAACCATAAGGGTAGGCTTGAGGACTATACCTCCGATTAAAACCCATCGCGCTTCGGTCCCGGCCCATGTTCATCGCGGGCTGTAGCACCGGTTCCGCTTCCCTAACTATATTGGAAGCGGCTGCCGTAGCATTGTCTTCTATTGATTTTTGAATTTTTAGCATGGTTTCCGTGATAGAAGCCATCTGATCTTTTAAGGCCGACATGTCGGCCTTCATCTGTTCTTGCACTCCTTCTTCGTTATCCATCTTACTTTTGGATTGGGTGTTATAGGGGTGCCTTTGCGCTTTTTTAGTTATGGTGAGTTCCCTAAAGAAACAAATAGTGGTGAGTATGCCACCAAATCATGAATATGCTAATGAATGATCAGAGCACTTAGATCCACCTCAAGGCCTTTTTAGACAACGTGATGAGTTTCAAAACTTCTCTTTTTATAAAAAAGGAACAAAAGCTTCTATCTAGCCAAGATTTTACAAAAGTGTTACAACAGAACCTAACGGTTTCTAATTATATGGGCCATCGAATCTATCATGTGTTGACAGTAATTGATTAGCCCGTGAATTTCCTCTGGGGCTGAACACACTTCGGCCATGGCCTTTGCTTTGGCTAGTAGTCATGGGAGGTCTTGACTTCCATTTAAGGTCAAGGCGAACCTATCCATCCACATGGTCGCTTCTTGATGCAATGCATCAATCACCCTCCCTCTTGCTTCCTTCTCGGCGTATGCTTGTGCGAAGTCCTCTACTATCGTTTGTTCATGGGTCAAAGACTGGTTTAACTCTTCTTTGTACTGCCCTATTATAGCTAGCATGCTTTGCTCCATGGCTTCTAAGTGTTGGGCCAAACTCCTCTTGGATCTTGAGCAGACAGCTAATTCCTCCTTTAAGACCATGCCATGTACTCGTGACTGGTCTCTTTCCTTTCTCCGGAGCTTGAGCTCATTGTTGCTGCCCCACAAAGCTCCTCGGAATTTATCTCGACCATGCTCTTCCTTGCGAGCCCTCTTGGTTTCTTGTTCAAGGGCTCTTGCGGTAGCTGCATTTTCTTCTCGTAACTCGACACACTCTTTCCGGACGTCTGTAGCGACTAACTTGAATTTTTCTTTGGCAAGTCTTGCCTTTCCTAGCTCTATTTTTAGAGCTCGGACTTCTTCATCCTCTTCCGGAGCTTCGAAGTTCTCCTCGTTGATAATTTTCAATTTGGAGAGCCAATCTAACCCTCGTGTATGAACTTTCAGCAATTCATGATAATCACCGATGATGCCATTACGGATACCCCTAAGTTCTTTATCTTTCCTTAACGGGCTTTCCTATGCCTTGTGGACTCTTTGTACAATCTTGAAACTTTACGTGCCGAAATCTCTCACAAGGAAAGGCGAGAGGCTCTCTTCCGTGGGTGCTCCCCTCATGGGGTACCCTAACTGTCTTATAGAAAGTGCGGGATTGTAGTTAATACAACCCCTCGTCCCTATCAATGAAATGTTTGGGTAGTCCCCACATGAGAAGAGGACTCCCTCCCTTCCTTCCTTCCATCGAGGAAACCAATTGATTGTTCTGCCTCTTATCCCAGCCAAGTATTGGTCCCAATCTACTCTTCTCTTTTTGACACACGATCGATAACTTTGGAGCGGACACGGGTGCCTTATGTCTTGTTGGAAAAGGTGCGAAACCAACCACACACAAAGAGCGGGTAAGCAGCAGACAATCCATGCACTGTTCTTCTCGCACCTTCGGTCAAATGTATCAAATAAGTCCGCCAAGATAGCTACCACCGGGCTCTCCTTGCTATGGTGATATGCAAGGAAAGCATCAATCGCGGCTAGGTCCACCAAACCGTCCACGTTTGGAAAGAGGACAACCCCAAAGATTAGCAAAGCTAGTACATCCGCAAATGGGACCCACTCCTCTTGATTCGCCATATCCCTTGCCTTGCCTTCCAAGTATTTCTGCGGTAGGCCCACTACGCCGTTTCGAGTTTGCTTTATACGATCCAACTCTCTCGCCGAATCCCCGACCACAGCTGCAATCTTGCTCGAGGAGGGAAGAAACCCGGAGAAAAGATACGATTTTCTTCCCCCAAGAGGACATCCTAGAATCTCCTCAAATTCTTCAACAGTCGGTACTATTTGGAAGTCCCCAAACGTGAAGCATCTCAATGGCTGGTCATAGTATTGGGTGAGGGATACAACGGCTTCCATGAATACCTCCGCTATGGTCAAATCTAAAATCTTTTCGTATGCCTTGCGGAAGGCTTGCCTCTAGAGGGGTCCCATCAACCGTCCCAACTCCTTAAGGCTGGTGACATCTAGGCCCTTAATCTTGACTTGATAGAATCTCTTTCCGATTTGATTTGTCCCCATCATTTACCTAAAAAGGGGTGAATCAAGGCTCTGATATGAATGATGCAATGCACATGCATGAAACGAAAAGAAAAACAAGTGGTAATTTACATATACGAGACCGAAATTTTTGGGCTTTGTATTTAGGGCTCCATAATGTAGGTTTCCGCTGCCATTCATGTTCCAAGAAGCAAAGGAATCCATTGATGAATACAAGGACCAAAATTAATGAAACCTAAATCTAATATGTACGAAGATAAGTGGGCTCATACTTAGCCCATGGGCCCGAAATCTATCCTAAGGCTCATGAGAACCCTAGAGCCTTCTCTTGCATCTCTGGCCCAATCTTCTTGGAGTCTTCTATCCAATGTCCTTGGGGGGTAGGATTGCATCATTCCTTCCCCCTTGAAAAGGATTTGACCTCAAATCCAGAGGTTCTTGAAACTCGTGGATTCTTTCCTCAACACCTGTAAAAAGAATAAAAACATATGTATTAGTGATGTTGGGTATGTTAGAGTACGGTAAGGACGGAAAACCCCTTTCGTGGCCATCTTCCCATGAGAGAATATAGTTTCTCACCAACTCAATGAGTGGTGCTACAAGTATAGAAAAATATGGGACAAACGTTTTGTAAAAGTTTGTTAAGATATTGAAGCCCCAAATTTCCCTTATACTTGGTGGAGTAGGCCACTCAGGAATGACCTTTATTCTCTTAGGGTCCATGGGAAGCCCTTGATCACTATTTAAAAAGTTAGGGAATGTAATGGAATAAAACATACATTTTTCTTTATTTTCATGTTGATTATTCCTACAAAAAATTACGACAAACCTAAGGTGTTCCACATGAGCACCTAGGTTTGCATTGAAACAAAAAATAAGAACAAACTTACCTAATGAGTCCCTATGTACACAAATCATGAAGATGTTGGGTGCATGAGTGATTTTACAAAAGAGTGTTGCACCACTCAACACATTCATCATACCACCTATCATAGGGATTTGGTGCCTAATAATACCTATTTTAGGCACCAACAAAGCACAAGGATTTAAGCTCTTGCGAACCAAACCCTCATCCAACAACTTATTTACTTGAGGAATAACCTCAAGCTCAAGAGGTATGGCGGTGCTAAGGGATGTTTCCCTTGATAGGAGAAGGTAGAAAGATTGTTTAAGAAGGAGTGCTATTTTAATATCACCTTTTGTTGCAAAATGATTTTCCTTGTTAATAATCTTCTTGGAGGAATCCTTTTCCTTCTTTTCCTTCCCCTTGGACTTTGAAGACAAGGCCTTACTATCCTTCTTTTTCTTTTGTTTTTCTAGTTTTTCTTCCTCATCCCTCTTATCTTTCATAGTTAGTTGATCTCTGGCCACCTGTGAAGGTGTTTGAGGATGCAACACAAATTTAGTGCCAAGATGGGTGAGGGTAATTTCATTAGTTAGGCCATTGTAAATGATCTTCCTATCAAATTGCCATGGCCATCCTAAAAGAATATGTCCTGCCTCCATGGGAACTATATCACAACTAACTTAATCCTTATATGTCCCAATGGAGAAAGGTACCTTCACTTGTTGGTTAACTATCATTTCCCTTTGCTCATTGAGCCATTGAAGTTTATAAGGTTTTGGGTGGGGAATTATAGTGAGGTTCAACTTGGAAACTAATCTTGTGCTACAACAATTGCAACAAGATCCACTATCCACAATGAGAGAACGAGTTTTATCTAAAATTTTGCATCTTGTATGAAAGATGTTCTCTCTTTGGGATTGCGATAGATCACAAGATTGACCTCCAAGGAGCCTTCTAACCATTAAAAGGTCACCTTCTTCATGGGGGTAGACTTCCTCACTAGACTCTTCACCTCTTACTTCATCTTCACTTCCACTAGAGGAAGGGCAAGAAGTAGTCTCCTCTTGACTACTATAAATGTCTTGACCCCTCATGATCATGGTTTTCTTTGTGAGGCATTGAGAGGCAATGTGACCTCTCCCAAGACATTTGAAGCATTTAATGTTGCTAGTCCATTCTTGGGAACTAGTCTTAGGGGTGTATTTCTCTATGGTCTTACCCTTATCTTCCTTGCATTTTGAAGGTGCAGCCCCCAAAATTCCATGGGCTTGGTCCTTCCTTGGATAAGAGTGAGAGCCATTAGATTTTGAAGAAGGCTTTCTTTTAAGTTGTTGCTCCACTCTTATACAAAGTTGGACTAGCTCATCTAGGTCCCTATATGGAAGGAGTTCAACCTTGTCCCTCACTTCCATATTAAGCCCACTAAGGAACCTAGCTATGCTTGTTCTTTCCTCCTCCCTAAGTCCAGCTCTTAAACGGAGTAGTTCCATTTGTTGTCTATATTCTTCAACACTTATACTCCCTTGTCTAAGCCTTTGGAGCTTGTCCATAAGCTCCCTTTCATAGTAGGAGGGAATGTGCCTCTTCCTAAGGACACTCTTAAGATCATTCCAATACTCTACTGGAGGATCCCCAAGAATCCTTAATTCCCTAACAAGGGAAGTCCACCAATAGAGGGCGTACCCTAGAAAGCTAAGGGTAGCCAATGGAACTTTTCTCTCTTCACTAATATGATGGCAAGCAAAGAGTTGTTCAACCTTCATTTCCCAATCTAAGTAGGTCTCAACATTATCTTTTCGATTGAAATATGGGAGGCTAATGTTAACCTCTTGAGGCCTTCTATCCTTTTCTCTTCTTTGGGAATGATGTTTAGTATGTGAACTATGGCACCCTCTATAATAGTCGCTAAGTTCTTCACTTAAACTCTTGCAAGAGTCATGACTACTATAGAAGGCATGTTTTTCTCTTTTCATTTCTTTCATTATTTTTCTTCTTTCTTCCTCTCTTATTTTCTCTCTTTTATCTTGACTTATTTCTTCCACCCTTTTTTTTCCTTTTTCTTTTCTCTCTTGTTTTCTTTCCACAACTTAAGGGATCTCAACTCATCTAATATCTTATACAAGGGGTCCTTAGGAGTAGAACCCTCACCATTAACACTAGATGAAGAATGAAGACTCATGTTGTTTCCTAAGTTGTGGTTCTTTCTTGTTGGGGGTTTGAAAACAGAAGGTCAAAGAAACTATGGTTGAAACTAGCCAAAATAAACACTAAAAGAGGTGTGAAAGACAAGGTAAAAGCTAATTGGTAAAAGGTAAGCTATCTAGGCGGTTTGACAATGGAAGGTAAAGGAAATAAGCTATGAAAGTAAGCAAGAAATGTAAACTAGGCAAATCCTAAGAGTGTTTGGATGACCACATTTAAGGTTCCCAACAAAACACTCACAATCCTAAGGGAAAATTGGCTAAAATTATTACACACAAATGGAAGTAGGGTGACCTATTGGAGGCTCCCAAATTACTTCCAACGAAAGGCCTTTTTGTTACAAAATTTGAAAGCAATGAAAGTAAGTAAATTGTCAATTACAAAATTACAAAAAGGTCCTCAATTTTGGTGGTCGTTCTCTCTTTGGTGATTCACTCAATTTGGAGTGCTTTTTAGTCCAATAGCTCTTAAGGTGGTTTTCCCCTTGCTTCTTGACTCAAATTCTTCAAGGGATGACACCAATCCTTCTTTCCAATTCCCTATATGGCAACTCACAAATAAGGAAACAAAGAGACAAGCAATAACCAAAGACCAAAAAAATGAAATGAAAGCTAAACCAATAGAGTTTTAACAAGACAAATTTTCAAGGATTATTCAACAATTAAAGCAATGAAAAGCGCATAAAGGCAAGCTAGGACTCAAAGAGAAACTTAGAATGGCTCTAGAGTAGAGTAAAAAAAAACTAAAAAAAAAACTCAAGAAACCTCTAGTTTTGGAACTTGTATTCACAACAATTTTCAATTGAAATTTCAGAACTGAGATTGGTATAAAATAGGCACCAATTATAGAACAAATTTTGAACCAAAACAACAAGCACACTTCCCTTTCACTTTTTTTTCCTGGACACTGATTTTTCTGCCAACTTGTGTGATTTTTATTATTTTTTCTTTTTATCCAAATCACTTGGTTCTTTTTTCATAATTTTGTTCCAGGTGTCTAGAAACTTCAGTAAAAATTTCAGCTCAAAACACGTAGCTGCCAGCACCAGTGATTTCAACCTAGAAATCAAGAGTAGTGTTTATGTTGCTTAAGGCTTGGATAGTTATAATTTGTGTTTGCTTATGCTCAATTATCTTGAATAACACAATTCAGGAGAGCTTAAGACTTATTTTGATTCACAAATCCAACCACAACTCAACTTCATCATAGGCATCATGTAGGAAACTTAGAAAACAAAAAAAAAGAGTTCAACAACAAGACTACTTCTAGGAATTGATTTAGAACATGTTATGAACTAAATAACATGCATGAATTAGACTCAAAATTCAAAAGATAGGCTAAGAATGACAAGAATACATGAACAAATGTATCTAGAATTCAATCAACAAAAATTTAAATTCAACACAAACTTAGAACATAATGTGACAATTACTATGACTAAACATGACTCTAAGACAACATGGATTAAGTGATTTACACTTAGATTTTTGTGTTTTTTGTTTTCTAATCAATATTTTGGAAGAAAATTTAGATCTAATGTTCAACACAAGAATATTATGAAAGAAAAATGATAGAACCTAAAATCAACACAAAAACATGATTCAAGAGTAGATCTACAAAATTTGAACCATAGAAATGCATGAACAAGTGTAGATCTAAGATTTAATCGGTTTATTTTTTTTGAATCTACTCTAAACAGCACCAAACCACAAGACAATGGAGGATATACATGGAGAGTAAGATGAAGAACAGGTAATTAAAGAGAATTCACGGAACAAAAAGATAGAGGAAGCAAAAGAACATCACCTAGATGAAGATGCTCTTGATACCACATGATGTATGCTCCATTGGAGCTTGTAGGCCTAGGATCCTCTTCATCAATGGATTCCTTTGCTTCTTGGAAGATGAATGGCAGCGGAATGGAGAAGGAAGAGAGAGAGGAGACGCCACTTCAAGGAGAAGATGAGTCTAGAAGAAGCTCACCACCATAGGAGGCCATGGATAAAAGCTTGGAGGAAGAAGGAGATGAATGAAGAGAGAGAAAGAGAAGAGCACGAAATTTTGTGCTCTAAAAGAGCTTTGAAATCTGAAGTTTAATTTTCAAATGATCAAAGTTAAAAAAAAATGCACACAGATGACCTCTATTTATAGCCTAAGTGTCACACAAAATTGGAGGGAAATTTGAATTTCAATTCAAATTTCACTTGAATTTGAAATTGAATTTGTGGAGCCAAACTTTGGAGCCAAAATTTCATTAATTATGATTAGTGAATTTTAGTTATGGTTCAGCCCACTAATCCAAGATCAATTCCAAGATTTTCCACTAAGTGTGCTTAGGTGTCATGAGACATGTAAAGCATGAAGGACATGCACAAAGTGTGACTATATGATGTGGAAATGGGGTGTGGTAAGCAAATGCTCACCTCCCCCTCTAAAATTTAATTAGATTGGGCTTCTACCAATTCAATTAAATTTATTTCCAACCACACACATCAAATATTCACTTAGTGCATGTGAAATTACAAAACTACCCCTAATACAAAAACTAGTCTAGGTGCCCTAAAATACAAGGGCTGAAAAATCCTATATTTCTAGGGTACCCTACCTAAATTATAGAGCCCTAAATTCAAGGCCCAAAAATAATGAAACCTTAATCTAATATGTACGAAGATAAGTGGGCTCATACTTAGCCCATGGGCCCGAAATCTACCCTAAGGCTCATGAGAACCCTAGGGCCTTCTCTTGCATCTTTGGCCCAATCTTCTTGGAGTCTTCTATCCAATGCCCTTGGGGGGTAGGATTGCATCATTCTTTCCCTCTCCCTCCACTCATCTTCTCCTACCTTCAAGCTCTTATCCATGGCTTCATATGGTGGTGAGCTTGTTCTTGACTCATGTTCTCCTTGAAGTGGCCTCTCCAAATCTTTCTTCCTTCTCCATTCCACTGCCATTCATCTTCAAGAAGCAAAGGACTCCATTGATGAAGAAGATACAAGGCCTACAAGCTCCACATGGAGCTACATCATGTGATATCAAAAGCATCTTCGTCTAGGTGATGTTCTTTTGCTTCCTCTATCTTTTTGTTCGGTCAATTCACTTTAATTCTTTGTTCTTCATCTTATTATTCATGTATATACTCCATTGTCTTGTGGTTTAGTTCTGTTTAGTGTAGATTCAAAAAAATAAACCGATTAAATCTTAGATCTACACTTGTTCTTGCATTTCCTATGGTTCAAATTTTATAGATATACTCTTGAATCATGTTTTTGTGTTTATTTTAGGTTCTGTCATTTTTCAGTCATAATCTTCTTGTGCTGAACCTTTAGATCTAAATTTTCTTCCAAAATATTGATTAGAAAAAGATCAACTAATAATGACCCCACTTGTGTTGCATCCTCAAACACCTTCATAGGTGGACAAAGATCAACTAATAATGAAAGATAAGAGGGATGAGGAAGAAAAACTAGAAAAACAAAAGAAAAATAAGGATAGTAAGGTCTTGTCTTCAAAGGCCAAGGGGAAGGAAAAAGAGGGAAATGATTCCTCCAAGAAGATTGTTAAGAAGGAAAATCATTTTTTCAACAAAAGGTGATATCAAAAGAGAACTCCTTCTTAAACAATCTTTCTACCTTCTCCTATCAAGGGAAACATACCTTAGCACTACCATACCTCTTGAGCTTGAGGTTATTCCTCAAGTAAAGGAGTTGTTGGATAAGGGTTTGGTTCATAAGAGCTTAACTCCTTGTGCTTTGTTGGTGCCAAAAATAGGAATTATGAGGCACCAAATCCCTATGATAGGTGGTATGATGAATGTGTTGAGTGGTGCAACCCTCTTTTGTAAAATCACCCATGCATCCAACATCTTCATGATTCACATACATAGGGACTCATTAGGTAGGTTTGTTCTTATTTTTAGTTTCAATACAAACTTAGGTGCTCATATGGGACACCTTAGGTTTGTCGTACATTTTGGTGGGAATAATCAACGTGAAAATACAGAAAAAAGTATGTTTTATTGCATTACTTTCCTTAATTTTTTAAATAGTGATCAATGGGATCCCACGAACCCTAAGAGAATAAAGGTCATTCCTTAGTGGACCACTCCACCAAGTATAAGGAAAATTTGGGGCTTCCATGACTTAACAAACTTTTAAAAAAGGTTTGTCCCATATTTTTCTATACTTGTAGCACCACTCATTGAGTTGGTGAGGAACCATGTTCCCTCATGGGAAGATTCCCAGGAAATGGGTTTTCAGACCTTACCTTACTCCAACATACCAAACACCACTAATATATATGTTTTTATTCTTTTTACAGGTGTTGAGGGAAGAAGCCCAGAGTTTCAAGAACCTCTGGATTTGAGGTCAAATCCTTTTCAAGGGGGAGGGAATAATGCAATCCTACCCCCAAGGGCATTGGATAGAAGACTCCAAGAAGATTGAGCCAAAGATGCAAGAGAAGGCCCTAAGGTTCTCATGAGCCTTAGGGTAGATTTCAGGTCCATGGGCTAAGTATGAGCCCACTTATCTTCGTACATATTAGATTAAGGTTTCATTATTTTTGGGCCTTGTATTTAGGGCTCCATAATATAGGTTGGGTACCCTAGAAATGTAGGATTTTTTAGCTCTTGTATTTTAGGGCACCTAGACTAGTTTTTGTATTAGGGGTAGTTTTGTAATTTCACATGCATTAAGTGAATATTAGATGTGTGTGTTGGTAAATAAATTTAATTGAATTGGGAGAAGCCCAATACCATTAAATTTTAGAGGGAAAGGTGAGCATTTGCTTGCTACACCCCATTGCCACATCATATAGTCACACTTTGTGCATGTTGTTCACGGCCGACAAGTGCACTAGATCACACAAGTAGTATAAAACGGTAAGAACCGAGTATCAAACTCTTGGGGAACTTGTGTTATCTGGCAAGCTATTTCGATAAATAGGCGTCTGGTATGAAAATATAACAGTGATTATGGACAGGTATTTAAACTATCTAGGCAAAAAGAAAAAAATCACGCAAGAGAAATACTATGTAAAAACAAGTAGAGAAAGCATTGGTCTTCCTCATAGGTTCCTGATGCTAAAAAGGATGTTCTCTATCTAACAATGCTCATGCGTTCCTATGTTGTCTCCTGGACTACTAGACCCCGATTCCTCATTATAGCCTAGCCTAGTCCTGATCAAGCCTCGTCCGCAGATCCCTCTTGTAAGACTAAACTCAACCAAGACCGCATTAAGACACACATACACAACTAAGTTATTGTACCCCGATCCCTCGTGATAACACAACAACTTAGTCTCGTACTACCAAGGACTTCAGAATCAGACCAGTTCCTACTGTTGAATGACCCTAACAAAGCATGCATCTACGTGATCAAGGTAAAAGCACACTGGAATGAAAAACAGATAGCACAGAGAACACACAAAACATCATTACATATATAGAAATATATTTACATCAGGTACCTATAGGGAAGATCCAATAGAGGATTTAGCTTTCCATAGTCCGGAAACCTCCTTTACAACAAAGACAAGAAGAAGATGAAACATTGCAAAAACACAAGTGGTGAGGATGTCTCCTTCACCTCTAGGATCTCACAATCATTCACAAACTCATCTAAAGTTCTCTGAACGGCTTCCACTTCGAACTCGCATCTCTGTAGATCTTCACACAACAAAATATCTCAGAACCCTTTGGAACTTGGACCTTTCTCTCTTTAGAACTTCCTAAACATGCAAAAGCTTCAAGCCAAGGCCAGATTCTCGTGCATGCAGAGGCTTCTTCATGCAAAACTCCAAAATCCCTTTGCAAATATGATTTCAGGCTTAAATAGGTGGTCTTGTTCATGCTCGTGCGCTTAGCGCACGTATGGACCGCTTAGCGCATGCTAGTGATTTTTAGCTTAGCGTGCTTCTCTCACTTAGCGAATGAGCTAAAGCGGTGCACTTGTTGACCTGGAGCGGTGCGCTTAGCAAACTTGACAGCTCATCTTCTTCTGGATTCTTCCTCGCGTTTAGCTACTGAATGTCGCGCTTAGCGAATGCTCGCTAACTAAGCCAACATATTGGATTAGCGAGAAGGTGAAAACAACACTTTTACCAATTTGCCTGATTAACCTGAAATTGAGAGAAATTGATTATTAAACACACAAAACAAAAGTATAAATTATCTATTACCTATATTTAACAAAAAGTACTTATAGTATTACAAAACAACTATAAATTGGAGAAGTTTGATACAATATACACAGGTTTTATACACAAAAGTTAGTAGTATTCATCGACTAACAACTCCCCCAAATTTACAGTTTTGCTTGTCCTCAAGCAAAAGAGAACAACTCACTTGTCCTCAAGTGATAAAACATGCAGTGATTATGTAAAGGGGTGTATGCATTCAAAATTTACTGATTGCATGATGAGAAAGATGAAGCAATGTGTACCTATCACTTGTTTTCATAGAATATGCAGCCAGACAAAGAGGAGAACAAAATGTGAACTATGCAGTTGGATGAAGTTAATCATAAGACAGATATCAAGGAAAGTAGCTCAAACCACAGTCTCATGGCTACTATTTCACTCAAGCACAAGTGTTTAAGCTATTCATTGATAACAACTAACAGGAGGTTTAATCTTTGCATTTCATCTCATGCCATCAAGTCAGAAATGTATAAACAGAATCAGAAGGACTTTCTCAGGCTTGTAGTGAGGCTTAGCTACAAAAATTCATTGGTTTTTTCTAGGATTCAAAGGTTTAGATTCTAAGAGAGCACAAATCCTTGGCTTATCCCAATGGTCTTGTATTATTCTAGTAGCTTTCTCACTATCTTTTCCTCTCAAGTTGCTTTTGACCTTATTGTAGCAGCACAATTTATTCTTTTCTTTCTTCTTCTTTTTTGACATACAACTTATTTGTTGTGTGTGCTGATGCTTAACCTTTTTCTTTTCATTCTTTTCAACTTTTTCCCCCCAAATTTAGAGTAAATTTGTCTTGAACCGTATGCTCTCCTAGAATCTAAACAAGGTATTAGGAGATAATCATTTAAAGTTCAGGGTTCAGTTAATGAAAAATCAATAAGCTTTATACACGGGAGCAAAAGATACAAGTATCATTCAGGGTAAGCTATTTGGTCAGAGAGCTTGTGTATGTACAATCATGGCCTTCATCATGTCCTCATTTATACATTTCATTCTAAAATTCAGAGATTCATGCAAAGATTATTACTCACAGCTAGTTGTTCACTCACAATTTAAGGTCACACTTTCACCGGTTTTTGGTTCAAGCTTTTCTTTCACAATCAATCTATCTACTGAATAACAATTCTAAATGTAAGTTCACATTCTTGTTCTTTCTTTGTTTGACATGCACATTTGCTCAACTTCATGAAAGGAAACACAAATCTCATCTTAAGCATGCATTCAATTTAAAACAAAGTCATACACCCGTTTTCACAAAAAGATAAAAGTGTTTCACTGCCATGTCATCTAAAATAAGTTAAACTGTTCAAAATGCTTCAAGATAAGCATAATAATTATTCATATATAAAACTAGTAGTATATATAGACATAAAGGAAATACTGTACGAAAACCAAAATTATAATAATAATAAATCAAAAAGTGAAAAGTGTCACCAGGAATTAAAATTCCTGTGACTAGTCCTGGGTCTCTTGTGTTTGACCATCCTCCTCATTTGTCAGCTGAAGAACTGGAGTAGTGGGAGGAGAAGTGTCCACAGCTAGGACTGGTGTAGTTGGATCCTCTGGAATTTGTAGAAGAGAAGTGGAGGGGTGTGATGCTGGCTGAGGTGAGGGTAGGTGTCGCAACCTACCCTTCGGCGGGAGGGCGATGCGAGACTCACGGGTGCGTGTTCCAAGAAAGGAATATGCGTGGAGTTTCCACCAACGTTTATTTGAGGAAAACGTCGGAAAAACTGGAAAAGACGTGATCTACGAACTCTAAGTGAAAGGCTCGAGAGTTGTATTTACGCACATGGAAGGTATTAGCACCCTACACGTCCGTCACAAGAGACGACAACCTTTAATCAAATGTGCAAATATGACTTCAATTTATATTCTTCTCCCTTTTTACGTTCTTATGTCTTTTTTATGCCTTTTTATGTTTTTATCTTTTTGTGGTCGACAAGGGCATTTCCCTTTGCTCCTACATATTCCTTAATTGTGATGAGAAAATCAGACCTACGTAGTTCTTTTGTGAACAAAGTGTTTTGGTTAAGTTATTTTTTATCCTTTTTTGCAAGATATGTTTTTATCGAATGAAAGGTCATTTAAGGTGTTGGACCATTAAACAATCTTTCGATTCTTTTGAAAAGAGAGAAAACATTAAGGCATTGGACCATTAATGATCTCTTTATTTTTTGAAAGAGGTAATAAAGTTACATATTGATTTTAGGCCTTTAGACATCTACACTTAACCAATAAAAGCGGAAAAGACCATTTCAAGGCGTTGGACCTTTGAAAATGGCTTTTTTAGGCGATGACAAAAAGTTTGGTTTATGAATTGATTTTAGCCTTAGTTTCACTTTGGTTATTAGTTGATTCGATTAAGAAAGAGAAATCCCAAAGAAAAACGTCCGATTGATTTTTATTTTATTTTACTAATAGATATTTTTTTATTATTATATTATTATTTTACCTCTTTTTGGTTTCCAACGTGGTTACGGAATGACCGAACGGTCGGATTTCATTTTAACAGAAATTAACGGATGTTACAATTCAAATGATCGGTGAAAATTTATTTTATTTTTTGATTAGGCGAGAAAATGACTTAAGTAAATGGCTAAAGCACGTCAAAAGGGGGTACGGAAAGTAAATGAAATGAAAATAAAAGTACGCGAAACAAATGAGGACCACTAAGGATACATAGAATGAATTGAAAAGTTCAATTTCGAGAACTTACCGGTTGAAGACCGAAGAACGACGAAGGACAAAGAACGGTTGAAAATCTTCGCGAAATCACCCACAAAAACGTTACGGAAGCGCCTCGGCTTGGATTTTCTTCACGGAAACAATTTTTCTCACTAATTTTAAGTGATTCTCAGATACCAGGAGGATTGAACATTTTTGTTCTTCCCTCCTCCCCCTATTTATAGAAAAATGGGGGAGGAGCTTGCCACCCAGCTCGCCCTGGCGAGCTAGGTTGCTTCCTCCAGAAGCAACCGCCTTTTGGAGGAACATCCTGGAAGGCCCAAGTGGGCCTGGTTGCTATTTGCACCCCCATTTTTACTAAATACCCCCTACCTTTTTTTTGGTGATTCTTTTTTCGTAACGTTACAAAACTTTAAGAATTTTATAACGATGCTTGTTTTCTTTCCGTAATGTTACAAAACCTTACGGACTACGTAATCAACCCCTTTCTGGTTTCTGAGATGTTACAGAACTTTACGGATTGCACACTTACACTTCCTTTTAATTTCCGGCATGTCACGGAACTTCACGGATTGTGCTACATTGCTTTCTTTTGGCATCCGACATGTCTCGGAACTTCACAAATTGCCTAACGATGGGTGCCAAGTATCTCGAAGTGGTCAGACGAGGATCGCTTCCCAACAATGGATGGTCCCCGGACGAAATTAGGGTATGACAGTTGCCCCTCTTTACTTGTCTTTTATTGGAGATAAAAGGGAAGTAAAGATAAGACACTAATTTTGTTCGAGCGAAACACCATTCGGCCAATGAATCTCCCTGCAGGCGGAACCTGCAAAAATTTGAAAATGATTAGTACCGACACATCATCCTGATACTGTCGAATTTGTTCCTCTTGGTTGATACAAGACGCATAATGACTATAATTTGTCTCTTTGTGTTGTTGGACACGATCGAGCCTGGGCGGCAAGACGCAGAATGACCATAAATTGTCTCTGCGTGCCACCGAACACGTTCGCCTCTGGATGGCGAACAGGTGTACGGAATGACCATAATTTGTCTCCGCCCACCTCTCGACTTACTGTCCCCGAACAACAAAGGCGCAGAATGACCATAATTTGTCTCTGCGCGTTTATCACTCAACTTGCGAATTTTGAATGACAAAGGGCGCAAAATTTGTCTCTGCGCGTTTACCACTCGACTCGCTGCTCCTGAATGACTAAGGGCGCAGAATTTGTCTCTAAGCGTTTATCACTCATCGAGCTTGCGGATAACCGCATGGCATCGGGCCCGCCGCCTCTGGATGACAAAAAACGTAGAAGACGACATTAGTCTATGCGTGCTATCATGCTTTGAGTCTTAGAGATAGAAAAAGGAAGTTTAAAAGTGCGGGACCAAATGGTTCCTGCATGTCATTGGGCCCGCCGCCTCTGGATGACAAAAGGCGCAGAAGAGGACGTTAGTCTCTGTGTGCTATCATGCTTTGAGTCTTAGAGATAGAAAAAAAGAAAGTGCGGGACCAAATGGTTCCTGCATGTCATCAGGCCCGTCGCCTCTGGATGACAAAAGGCGCAGAAGACGACGTTGGTCTCTGCATGCTATCATGCTTTGAGTCTTAGAGATAGCAAAAAAGGGTGTACGGATAACCGCTTGGGTATTTCTGCCTGTCACATGACTCCAAGGTCAATATGACAGAGATTGTGGGGTGGCCGACAAAAGCGAGGTTCTTGCTCCTACGTATCCTCAATGAGGAACTCAGACCTACGTAGTTCTGGATAACTTGTGAGACTAAAAATAGTCTCGATGTTTTCTTCACTAAAATGCGAACATGCTTTAGTAAAGAGAGAAAACTTCCAACTAATCAGAGCAACATATGCTTTTCGGATGAAAAACAATGTGTCTACCGGGGAAGGGGAGTATGCTGATGAAATCTTCTCATAACCACAAATGAGATTTTGGATGTTAGCATTTCATTTCTGAATGACCATTTAGAGAAAACACTGGGTTCAACAAAAATAGAAGAAAATCACTCAAAGTGTATCAATCTCACACAGGTAAGTGTTTCATCCCAATTCCGAACCATAGGTATGTCATGACTTGATTTTGCAAATCATTTCCTATCAAATCAAAGACTACATGCGTGATCATGGATCAATAGGACTTTTTCTTGGGAATGGGTTCATTTGGTGGGAAATTTGGCTCTGAGTGTTTGGGCCTTTTCCTTTTTTGTTTTTGTTTAGTGTGAGGTGAACAAGTCAACGACGCACTAGATTTTGGTTGGCAATCAAAGGGAGAGGACCACTTCAGGTCGTAGTTTCCTTTCTTTTTGTGCTTACTTGGTGATAACTTTGTATTTGTTCAGATGTTGTCTGGTCCAATGACCTTTTTGTATATTTCTTATGTTTTCTTCCGATCTTTAATCGGGAATTTTCCTCTTTTTGTTTTCTCCCGCCTTTTTGATTGGGAATTTCCTTTCTTTTTTTTTTGTTTTCTTCTGAGGGCAAGGATTGACATTCTCACCCTGGGTCAAGGTTTATGGTAAATTGGGATTTTGGCTCAAGGCTTGTTGCACGGCTGGACATGATATATGTCAGGGTTTGGTTTGGTTCAAGGATAAAAGGGGATGTCCCACATTATTTCTATGACACAAATGCAACAATGATGATTTGGAAATTTTATGCAAAACTAATCATGCATGCACCTATGTGGACACTCAAGTGTCGAAAATTTTTTGGTCAGGTGATGCTAGGGCTCATAATTCATTTTCTCTATTTTAGTCAATCCAGCATTTCCAAAATATGTTCTTTTATCAATTTGTGCATTCATCCGAGTCTTATTTTGGGTGTTCGGAAAACTTTTCACAGCATTTACCCTTCAAATGTGTACACACATTTTTTCAAAAACTAGTTATGATCAGCAAATTTTTTCAAATAAAAGTTGGAAATGATCTCTTTTCACAAGCATGTTTGTTTTTAGCTAGACAACTTTTTATTTTTTATTTATTTTCTTTTTTCCTTCCTTCTTTTTTTTTCCTTCTTTTTTTTTTCTTACTTTTTCTTTTCCTTTTCCTCTTTTTTTTTTTTTTTCTTTTTTAAGTTATTTACCATTTGTTCATTTTTTCTTTTCGTTTTTTTCCTAAAAGATCGTGCAGACGGGGTGCATACTACCTACTTACGTCTAAACATAAGGTAAGCAAAAAACGCACGAAATGGTAAGTCGCAAAAACGGTGACGAAATAACTGAGAGCCATAACGCCGAAAAATAATAACAACAATGTTAGTAACCATATGGATGATAACAGAAAAACAGTAATGTCAAGCAATATAGACAATAATGAAAAACATCAATAGCAAACTAAGAAAAACAAATAGTAATGTTAAAAACAAAAGTGTGGTGACCTCGGTCACGTGTCTCCGCTTCCTCCCAAGAAGCCGAGCAAGTCTGTCATCTCCTCATCCATGCGGGCCTCCTCTGCATCGCCGGGAGCTCCTGCAGGCGCCTCCTCCGCCTGGGCCTCAGGCCAATCTCCGGGCCATGCGACCTCAGCCCTAAACTGATCTGGAGTAGGGTACGCAAAAGGAGCGAAACCCTGGCCCTGCTGACTGAGGCTGAGCTGGTAGAGACACTCATGTATCTGCACCTGCCCTCGGTGGTTGGCCGCCTGCTGGCGAACCAAGTGTTGTAGATATCGCTCCATGCCTAATGACCCAGCAAGATCAGCCTGATGAGGTGGTGGCGGTGTGTCTGCGGCCTGTGGTGCATCACCCTGTGCCTGCCTAGGCGTGCAATACTTCTCAATGAAGGCCCGGGTGATCGGCGGTCGGATCACCTTACTAGGTGTGACGGGAACCCCGAATTACTGACAAAGGCCCGTGATCAATGCTGGAAACCCCAGGGCCCTGTTAGACTTATCCGGGTCTAGAGGATGCCTGGTGGGTGTCATACCTGCAAATAAATAGATGGCATCAACAATCAACTGAGCCACATGGACGCTCATCCGTGTCAGGATGGCATACACCAGCTGACACTTCGGCAGAGAAAGGTCAGAGTTACGATCACTGGGCAGGACATTGCTGAGCAGCAACGTCATCCATATCTGGGTCAGGGTGGTCATGCTGGTGCGCATGATCCGCACTCGCCTCCCTGCAGCGGTCCAGGCAAAATCCTGACCCGGTATGCATAACAGCTGGGCAATGGCCTCCTCATCAAATCCATCGGTCCTGTTCCTTCTCTAACTAAACTCACACTCCTGGCCTTCCTCTAACACTAGCGGGTCACCCAGGAACTGGCTAAGGGCATCTGCATCAAAGGGAATCCACTGACCCCTCACCTATGATCGCATGTCTCGCACTCCCTCTTCTGTGGGCCAAGCATTGGCATAAAATTCTAGGACTATATCTGGGTCGAACTTAGCCATGGGAGTGACCAGCGACGTCCAATGCTGGCGAGCTATCTCTTCCTGAAAGTCGGTGTACTCATCGTCCCTGAGCTGGACGCGTCTCTCTCGGTGGAACGACCATCCTTTGATGGCCTCGAAACGCTGTTGATGCTCGGCGCTCCTGAAACAGTGGCTATCAAACTCGGGAGCGGCACTGGTCCCTTCAGCCATGGCGTCCCTCCTAGATCTCTTCGCGGAAAGCTTTTTCAGAGCCATTTCCTGCGAGGACAAACATTTGGAAAGTTAATTTACAAGGAAATGTTATTTTAAAGCAAAAATGACATGCTAATCCTTTCGATTTAGAACAAACTTGTGCACACATTTCCTTAAAAAGAACCTTTACCACCGTGCATATGCGCCAAGTATCCTGCTATCTATATCAACATACAAGGATATTCAAAACATTCTAGTTACCACACACATATTTTTGAAAAGAATTCATATATGCATGCTCAAGGTATTGTGTCAAAATTACACATATCCATATTCAAAGTATTTTGCTACCAAAAATTACTTACGCATATTTGGGGTATTTTATTAACATACAAATTTTTGTTGTTTCATTCACATTTATTTATACATATATGCACATTTGAGAGCCCATCTCATGTCACGCACACACTTGCATTTGAAAAAGAATTTTCATGCCATCTATCTACACTTGAGAGGCAATTCCACATCATATATTCATTTCGGGAAGCATTCAAACGTTCGTACATTCATAAAGTGCTTGACCACTTATTCAACATATACACGCCTTATTTGAAGGGTCCTTTCTCTAGCTACCTATCCTATACATATACGTACATGGTGAATAACATCTTTACACCAACTAAGCAAACATCATGGTGCAACCCCAAAAATTAGCCGCTGGCCTAAAGGGAAAACCCTATCATAATGCCTTCATTTTTATGATTTCTTGTATTGAAATCAAAAGCTTGGGTTCCTAGGCCTAGAATCGCATTCGGGCACTCAATTTAACCTCTACATGCTGCCCCTATGCATATAAAACAGTTCCACAATCTCAAGCTTACAAAACCATGCCCATATGTCATTGAGGTGTTTCACCGAGCACTTGGTGGGCGCATGTTTTGACATGAATAGCAAGAGAGTGGGGGCAATGTGGCAAGCCCCATTACTCCAGAATGCAACATAGGCCTAAGGCCATCCCTTACAACCCCTCAATTCAACAAAAACAAGCAACAATGCAAGGATAAATCCCTCAGGTTTTTGAGCAAATACATGCAACTTAGAGCACCAAAATACATCAACGAAAAGCTAGAGAGCCCAAGAATGAGGTACTTACTTGTTGGAGATGAATAATAGTGCAAAACGGAATCAAAAACATGAAAAATGGTGACCCTAGGGCTGCAAACTCGTGAAATCCGTGGGTCTTGCTTTTGAATGAGGGGGGAAAGTTTTTGGGGTGCAGAAAACTCCCCCTCCCTCGTTTTTTATATTTGCAGGTGCAGGGGTGCTCGCCCAGGCGAGCTAACCTGCACTTTTTTTTAGGGAAGGCATAAGTACGGCCTTCTACGGGCAGCGTTCGCTTACTCGAACCCACTCATGGTGGATATCCAATATTTACTTTAAAGACACAACAGTAATAATTATTGCAAATTTAAAGGATACTAGGCTACCTTGCAACGACGCTTTCCATTTGTCCAGAGCTAGGCAAGGGACAATGACCCATCGGTCGTGACCCTAGCCTCTACTTGCGTCCGTCTCTAAGTACCTGAAAGTAGGAAACAACATTGCGTGGTAAACCGTGGCCGCGTTACCATTTTACCTTAATGGGTTTCTGCCTCCAGCTTCATCCCGGCATCTGACCACGACCAGTTGATTCTGCCCCTGTTATCACAAAATATGCATGCGTATGTGTATTCATGAATGTTTTCAAATGCAACAAATTTTTAGTGAAAGCTGGTTAGGTTCAGTTTTAATTAAGCGCTTTGGGGCATCCCGTGGACTGAGCAAAAAGGCTCAGGTTATCACAAACTGCACATGGTGTAAAGCACAAAGTGAGGACTAAAGCCTCAAACTCATGTTCTCTCCCTTTTTTTTTAAAAAAAAAAGACCGTGACGAGAAAATTACAGCCGACAGGAATCCCTGGGGGAAACCAAGAAGAACACATAAAAATAAAAGAACATGCAGTGATATCCTTTAATTGCCCCCGATTCTAAGCATAGTATCGCTTGACAACATCAGAGTTTATGGGTAAAGGTAGCTCCTCGCCATCCATGTTGGTAAGCACTAGGGCCCCTCCAGAAAAAGCTTTTTTCACAATGAAAGGTCCTTCGTAGTTCGGGGCCCACTTCCCTCGATTATCTTTGACAGTGTGGGACATCTTTTTTAGTACAAGGTCCCCCTCGTGGAATCGGCGCAAGCGCACCTTCTTGTCGAATGCGTTATTCATTCTTTGTTGGTACAGGCGTCCATGGCTCATGGCCGTCAAGCGCTTACCTTCGATAAGATTGAGTTGGTCGTAGCGTGTTTGACCCCACTCCAATTCTTCTAAGCCTGATTATGCTAGTATTCTCTGGGAAGGGATCTCTACTTCAAATGGGAGTACCGCTTTCGTCCCATAAACCAAGGAATATGGTGTTGCCCCAGTAGAAGTTCGTACCGAAGTTCGGTATCCATGCAAGGCAAAAGGCAACATCTCATGCCAATCTTTGTATGACACTGTCATCTTCTGAATAATTTTCTTAATATTCTTGTTGGCTGCTTCCATGGCTCCGTTCATCTTTGGCCGGTAGGGCGTGGAATTGTGATGCTGGATTTTGAAATCCGCGCACATTTCCTGCATCATCTTGTTATTCAGATTGGTACCATTGTCGGTAATGATCTTCCTAGGGAGTTCGTACCGACAAATCAGCTCCCTCTTGATGAATCTGACCACTACACTCCTCGTGACATTGGTGTAGGAAGCCGCTTCGACCCATTTGGTGAAATAATCTATTGCCACGAGAATGTAACGATGACCGTTCGAAGCCTTGGGTTCGATGGCCCCTATGACATCTATCCCCCACATGGAAAAAGGCCAAGGGGAGGACATGACATTCAAAGGATGTGGCAGAGAATTGACATTATCTACGAACGCTTGACATTTATGGCATTTCCTTACATGGATGCAACAATCACTTTCCATGGTGAACTAGTAATAAGCTGCTCTCAGGATCTTCTTGGCCATAGCATGCCCATTGGCGTGCGTTCCAAATGAACCCTCGTGGACTTCCTCGATCATGTGGTTCGCCTCTTTGGCATCCACGCATCGTAGGAGAGTCAAGTCATGGTTTCTTTTATATAGTATGCTCCCGCTCATGAAGAAACCAGCCACCAATATCCTCGATGTCCTTTTATCGTTGTCAGAAGCCCCCTGTGGGTATCCTTTGCTTTCAACGAATCGCTTGATATCGAAATACCAAGGCTTACCATCCCGTTCTTCTTCCACCTGACTACAATGCGCGGGTTTGCCACGACACCAGAACTTAATGTATGGTAGGTCCCCGTGCGGTGTTAGCTGGAACATGGATGCCAGAGTAGCAAGCGCATCCACCATTTGATTTTCCTCCCGGGGAACGTGATGGAAGGAGATCTCATCAAAGGAATCAGCCAACTCCTTGATATAGGCTTTGTAGGGTATCAGCTTGGGGTCTCTAGTTTCCCATTCCTCTCTCAGCTGGTGAATCACCAGTGCCGAGTCCCTGTATACTTTGAGCAGTTTGACATTAGAGTCAATTGCCACTTGGACGGCCAGGGCACACGCTTCATACTCGGCCATATTGTTGGTGCAGTCAAATCCCAACCTGGCCGTGAAAGGTAAACATTGATTGTCTGGGGAGACCAATACTGCTCCAATGCCATGGCCTAGAACGTTTGACACTCCATCAAACCATACAGTCCATTTGTCCTGGTCCTCGTCTAGTTTTTCCTCGAACAAGGTCATGATGTCCTCATCCGGGAATTCGGGATGCATGGGCTGATAGTCGTTGAGAGGCTGCTGAGCCAAATAATCTGCTAAGGCGCTTTCTTTTATCGCCTTTTGGGTGACATAAACTATATCAAACTCGGATAGAAAAACTTGCCACCGGGCAATCTGTCCTGTGAGAGCAGGCTTCTCAAAGATGTACTTAATCGGGTTCATCTTGGATATCAACCAGGTGGTATGGCTCAGCATGTATTTTCTTAGACGGTGGGACACCCAGACCAAAGCACAACACGTTCTTTCGAGCAGGGAGTAATTCATTTCACAGGCCGTGAACTTCTTACTCAAGTAGTAGATGTAACACCCTGATATATATATATATATATATATATATATATATATATATATATATATATATATATATATATATATATTATTAGTAATTATGTTTGATGTTTGATTATTTGTTGCGTTATTTTCATCCGTAATTATCTTTAAGGAGGTTAATTTAGTTAAAAGAGGGGTGTGGATAGATAAGGATCTAGCTTCTCAAAGAAGCCTCTTGAGAAAGCTTCTCAAAGAAGCCACGAGGAAGCTTCTGGAGGAAGCCTCTTAATGAAGCTTCTAGAGAAAGCTACGCGAAGCTTCCTCGGTAAAAATGCTATGCAGCCTTTGTTAACCGTTGGATCTTCGCGAAATTTGTTCTGCAATTTCAAAAGACAATTTTCCATTATCTGACCGTTCGGATCTTTGAGAAGATGTCTGTAGTGTGCTAGAAGCCTCTTAATGAAGCTTCTAGAGGAAGCCTCTTAATGAAGCTTCTAGAGGAAGCCTCTTAATGAAGCTTCTAGAGAAAACTACATGAAGCTGCCTCGGTAAAAATGCTGCCCAGCCTACGTTAACCGTTGAATCTTTTTGAAATTTGGTTTGCAACTTCACAAGACACTTTTCCATGATCTGACCGTGCTAGAAGCTTCCGTTCCCGAGAGCATTTCTTATTTAAGCACTTCAGCCTTTGTTTCGTGTAGCTTAGGAAAAACGTCATTTCTTCTTCTTTCTTTCTTCCAAAGCCATTTCTAAAGTTCCAAGCACTTTCTCCATCACCCACAGCCACCATTAGCCACCACAAACCATCATTGTTCTCCATTGAAAACCCACACCGAGAGGAACCCTTCAACCGAAGCGGAATCTTCCAACTTGGCTTGCGGTTTCGGTAGAGAACGAAAACCCTAATCTGACCTTTTGTTTTCTTCGAGAGGCTTGTGTGGAATCGACGAGCAAGGACAAAAAGGAATTTTCAAGTGACGCGACAAGGAATCCACGGGGTAGCTCACGATAGGTATGGGGAGTTTATTATAAAATTTACCGTTTTAACACCATAGTTAGGGTCAGGGAACCTAGCTATGAGGATATATGCCTGTCCCTGTTGCATGCTGATTTTTCTTCAAAGAAAATTATGTTTTAACTAATGGGATGCGATATATATATATGTATTGTGATGAATGATATTGTTTTGGTTGTTTGAAATGTGTTGTTTGAAGACCGTGCGTGTGGAAATGATATTGTTGTGTTTGTTTGAATTGTTGTTGATGTTGATATTGAGGATTTTAATTCATATGTGATGATAATGATAATTATGATGATATTGATTTGAGATGACATTGTTAATAAAGACCATGTCAACATGAATTGTTATTATTGATGAATATGTGAATATGAAATGAGGATGTTGTTGTTGTTGATAACGTCATTGAGATGAGATGATATTTATGTTGTGAATGACATGGAAATGGAATGTTGATTGATGTTGGAAATGCATTGGCATGTGCATGTTGTGTATGTTCGTGGGGGGCACTGTGCACTGACCTTCCAGGGTCTTTGGCACTAGCTTTTGGAAACGATCATACGCCGTATAGAGTGTATGTCATGGGGGTTAGAGTGCACTAACCTTGTCGGATGGCCCAGACGTGGGTAACTAGCGTGATTAGAGAATCTAAGCATTTCTGAGGGGATGCTTAGGCGCTTTAATTGGTCCATGGTCTTTGGCACTTACTTTTGGCCGTGATCATAGCTCATACGACACAAGAAATAGAGTAACTGTGGCCAAGTGTACTTTGTACTAGGGGGCTTGTCACCTGGTAGGGAACACCTTTGGGCTCCTAGGCTGATCACCTATGGGAGGGGGGCTGTTACGTGCACAACTGGGTGGTCTCGACAAACTCAGCACAGTTCCCTAAGTGAGAGTGTCGTGTGGACACGCTTAGGCTATTTCCTGAGATTTGGTTGTTGCTGGTACGTACCACATTGCATCTGAGTGTTGAGTCAGGTGCATGCATCATTTTGTGCAGTCTTGATTGGGTCCATGGATGGATGATGAGTAATTGTTGGATGTGAATGATGAATATTTGTTGGATATGAGTGTTGAATAATGATTGTTGTGTATGCTTATCATGTTTGCATATGTTCCTTGCTAATTGTGGTTATTTGGAATTGGTATTGGTTCTTTTATAATAAACTCACCCTTGCAATTTTGTATCGTGTGGTTGATACCTGTGATGATCACGAACCTTGTTCGTGGGAGCAGAATGACAGTGGCAGGGTGTAGGGAGTAAGATTCTGGTAAGGAGCCGCCGAGCCGACGTGATGACGTTGGTGTTATTTTGGGAGAGAGTTGCGTTTTGTAATCAACTCCTCCGTAGTTGGTTTTTAAGTTTTATTTTGTTGAGTTAAATATGTAAAACTGGAATTTTAATTATATATATATATGAACATATTTAATTTTCGTTATGTGTATAACATGTACCGAGTTATTGTTTCTATGTAATTATGCATATTCACTTAAGTAATGGCGTGTTGTTGGATGAATTTATGTTGTGACAAAATCACTTCTATTTTCATAATAAAAAATTAAGGGAGTGCTTTTTATAAAAATTGAAATTATCGAATATTAGAGTGTGGATACCGTAGCGACAAGGCGAGTCGTTACAGTAGACAACACGTTCTTTCTTCCCGGACTCGTCATGTTGCCCCAGCATACATCCCATCGACTCGTCCAAAATCGTCATATACAAGATGAGAGGCCTTCCAGGTACCGGTGGCATAAGCACAGGAGGATTCATGAGACACTTTTTGATCCTTCCAAATGCCTCTTGACAATCCTCATTCCAGCGGACGGTTTGGTTTTTGCGAAGAGTTTGAACAACGGCTCACAATTAGCAGTGAGCTGTGATATGAATTTGGCAATATAATTCAAACGTCCCAGGAAACCTCGGACTTGCCTCTCGGTACGGGGTTCCGACATCTCATGGATGGCCTTCACTTTTTCGATGTCCACCTCTATCCCTTTGTGGCTTACGATGAATCCTAGCAATTTCCCTGATTTGACCCCAAAGTGCACTTAGCGGGGTTTAACCTCAATTGATACTTCCTAAGCCTTTCGAACAACTTCCGCAGGTTGACAAGGTGTTCCTCCTCGGTCTTAGATTTGGCAATTATGTCGTCCACATAGACCTCGATCTCTTGGTGCATCATATCATGGAACAAAGCTACCATAGCCCGTTGATAAGTTGCCCCAGCATTCTTGAGTCCAAAGGACATCACCTTGTAGCAGAACGTCCCCCATAGGGTGATGAAGGTAGTCTTTTCCATATCCTCCGGCGTCATTTTTATCTTATTGTAACTGGAGAATCCATCCATAAAGGAAAACAAAGCGAAATTGGTCGTATTATCCATGAGGATATCGATGTGCGGCAAAGGAAAATTGTCTATGGGATTGGCTCGATTCAAGTCCCGATAATCCACACACATTCGCACCTTCCCATCCTTCTTAGGGACTGGTACAATGTTGGCAACCCATTCTGGGTACCGAGCGACAGCCAAAAAACCAGCGTCAAATTGTTTCTTCACTTCTTCTTTTATTTCCAAGGAGGTCTCGGGCTTCATCCTCCTCAGTTTTTGTTTTACCGGGAAACACTCGGGATTTAGAGGTAATTGGTGTTGTACAATGTCAGAACTCAAATCGGGCATATCTTGGTATGACCAAGCAAAGATGTCTTGGTAGTCTTTCAGCAGGGCTGTCAATTATTCACGGATGGGTGTGGTCATACCCGTGCCTATCTTTACTTCCTTTTTCCCACCGCCGGTTCCTAAGTTCACTAGTTCTGTCTCTTCTTGATGAGGCCCCATCTCTCGGTCCTCATGGGCGACTATCTTCTCCATCTCCGGGGGAAGTCCCACATCCTCGTCCTCTTCATCCTCCATTTGATTCGTTTCTTGCTCGAAATCGATGGTCGGGTCCCAGGTATTAGTACCTTCGAGGGACTCGTCGTCGGATCTGGCGTTTAAACATAAATAAACATGCAAATGGATGAGAATGGGTAGAGACGTAGGAACAGATGAAGAAAGATCTTTTATATTATATATTTAGGCACAAAAGACATAAAGCCTTAACAAAAGAAAACTCTAAAGCCTAGGCCCAACTGTAGAGTTTAAAAGCCACAAAGGGTTACATTATGCTTGTTGCGTAAATGTTCGGGCGTTCCTCCACTCGCCAATTTCCTAGTCGGAAACTAGGAGGGCATGGTCGTACCAACTCCGACCCACTTGGCGAATCATCTTCATTATCGCAACGACTTGGCCTTCGTGTCCTAGACCCGCGCTTATAAAGCTCCTACTGATGTGGCAGGGCGGGCCTCCTTTGACTTCTTGTCCCAATCGCGAGCCTTGACCTCCGCTTTTCCTTCTTGCAATGCTTTTCTTTATGTCCGCTTGTGTGGGTTTATAGCCTAACCCAAACTTTCCACGGTTTCCTTTAGCGCTTATCAGGCTGGTTATGCCGCTGTTGTCCTTGCCTAAACCCATTCTGGGCTCGTAACCATTCCCCAACATCACTCGGGCCATCATTACTGCTACATCAGACAGGCAAGGTTTCCCAGAGAAGGAATCTACAGAGGCAATGCTAACCACCTCAAAAGACTGGAAGGCTGTTTCTAATGACTCCTCCGCGGCTTCCACATATGGCGTAGAGGACGGGCAACTCACTAAAATGTTTTCTTCGCCCGATACGATAACCAAATGCCCCTCTACTATGAATTTCAATTTTTGGTGGAGCGTAGAGGGAACGACTCCCACTGAGTGGATCATGGGCGCCCCAAAAGACAGCTGTAAGCGGGGTTAATGTCCATTATTTGAAAGGTAACCTGACAGGTATGGGGGCCTATCTGTACAGGGAGGTCGATCTCTCCCCTAACCTCTCGGCGGGTGCCGTCGAAGGCACAAACTACCATGGAACTTGGCTTTAGATGGGAGGCATTAAACGGTAATTTCTCCAAAGTGTTTTTGGGCATTACGTTTAAACTGGAACCGTTATCGATAAGCACCTTGGCTACGACGTGGTCCATGCACTTGACTAATACATGCAAAGCCCTGTTATGCCCTCTCCCCTCGGCAGGGATTTCTTCTTCGGCGAAGGCGAGATAATTGTTGGCGGTGATATTATTGACGAGTCCTCTGAAGCTCTCTACAGAGATATCTTAAGCCACATGAGCTTCGTTCAAGACCTTTACTAGCAAAGCCTGATGAGGCTCAGAGCTCATGAGTAATTCCAAAAGAGAGAGAGACCCTAGCCGGGGTTTTGTTGAGCCGTTCAATGACCTTGAACTCGCTCTACTGAATAATGTGGAGAAACTCGCTTGCTTCCTCTAGCGACACTTCCTTCTTGCCAGAGCCATCCCTTTTCTCTGGAAGACCCTTCACTGGAATATCCTCGTTCGAAGTGAGGGTCGCCTTGTCATTTTGCTCTTCCACCATCTTGGCCTTTCCCTTAATGTTTGCGGGTTGTTTCTGCAGGTCGGGGGGTACAAACACGCAACCGCTGCGGGTCACACCGCTCAGCCCCGTGATATTGGTTACCTTGGCCGACAACGAGCTGATGTCGGTGGCTTCTTCTTTCCTTTCACTCGGAGGTGTATACCTCCACGGGACCGCGTGACTATTTTGGTATGGGAAAGGAACAGGTTTAGCTGTCGGGGGGTATCGGGGCTTTTGTGGAGCTGCGTCCTTGGTGAAATATATCACCAAAGGTTTAGGCCTTCCAAAACTTCTTTCATCCGCGGACTGCATACATATATGCTGCTCTTCCCTCCCCTCATCATTGACTTCCAGTCGGCCTTGATCTATCATTCGTTGCAACAATTCCTCCACTGCTAAACATGTTTCCATGTTATGTAGCTCGCCGGGATGCAAAAAACAAGAATCCTCTTCATGCCCACCGTGGGGAATTACACCTCCCTTTTGTAGGGCCTCAAAGATAAACCTCCTAGGGGTCGCTACGTCCTTTAAAGGCTTAGACTTGCACGGCCTATCTGACTCAATGGCATTAACCACTCCCCCTCCATGATTGGCGAGCGGGTTGGTTTTCACGTTGGGCCGATCCTCTTGAAATGTCATCCATCTGGCGTCTATCAAATGTTGGACCTTGTATTTAAGGGCCAGGCATTTTTCGATGGAATGGCCCGGGGTATTCCCATGGTACGTGCAAGTTGCATTAGGATCATACCACTTTGGGAAAGGGGGTTGGTAGATCTTCCCGGGAGTTATTACGGCCATTTGGTTGGCGATGAGGGATGGCAAGAGGTCTTCGTACGTCATTGGGAGTGGGGTGAATTCTGGAATTGGCTTTAGGGGAAAGTTCCTCATTGCATTGGAATTGCCGGCCGGGCGAGCCGTGGTTGGAGCCAGAGCTTGGGGGGCCTCCCTCTGGATGGGTGCCTTAGGCTGCACGGGTGCTAAATTGGAGGAGTTCCCAACGCGAGCTGAAAAGCTCGGATGATGTTGCGCATACTGATGCGTACCATGAGAGGTCTAAGGGGGCTTGACCCATGCGGGCGCCGAAGTGATGGCATGGGTATCTCCCTCCTTCCTTTTTGCCCCAGTTGTTCCGACTCTTTTAGCATGGGTACTTGTGGAGGAAACGTAATCAAACTTCCCTCTTTTCAACCCTACTTCAATTCTTTCCCCAGTGAATACCAAGTCCGCAAAGCTGGAAGACATGTAGCCTACCAACTTCTCATAGTAAAACACTAGCAAGGTGTCTACCATCATGGTGATCATCTCCCTTTCGACCATGGGAGGGGCCACTTGTGCCGCCAGGTCTCTCCACCGATGTGCATATTCTTTAAAGGTCTCACCTTCCTTCTTAAACATATTCTGCAGCTGAGTGCAATCGGGAGCCACATCGGAATTATACTGATATTGCCTTAAGAAAGTAGTAATCAGGTCCTTCCAAGTACGGATGCGGGAAGCTTCCAGATTAGTGTACCAAACAACCGCAGCTCTAGCCAATCTATCTTGGAAAAAGTGTATTAACAACTTTTCATCCCTAGAGTGCACCCCCATCTTGCGACAATACATCTTTAGATGGTTTTTAGGACAAGTCGTCCCTTTATACTTGTCGAAATCGGGCACTTTGAATTTTGGGGGGATGACAACATCCGGTACCAAGCAAAGATCCGTCATGTCCATGAACAGATAGTCACCGAAGCCTTCAACAGCTCTCAATCTCTCCTCGAGGAGATCGAGTTTCCTTCTTTCTTCGACCACCGGGGGTGGTCCTTCTGTGGACAAGAATATTGGTTGTGCTGTGAGGTTGGGCTGAGGCAAAGTGTTGGGTGTCGGCCCCTCGACGGGGATCAAGGGGTAGAAATCGACATCCCCTTGGGCATACTCTTGATGATCTTCGTGGACCTCGTCGGGCTGTCGAGGAGGCTCCCCTTCAAGGATGGGGGAAGAGATATGGCCCGCGTCATCCTGCATGACTGGCGGCGTGTAATTAGGAGGCAATCCATAAGGGTAAGCCACCCGATTGTATCCCAAATGGGGGTTGTTGTTGTGCCCCAGTGTTCTCCTTCCTCGTCCTACCGCATTTGGGAGAGGATGGTGCGCGGTGGCTAGGAGAGTTGGGCCTGCTTCGGCAGCCGAACTAACAGCGGCAGTGGTGGCCACATTTTTCTCCATGAGTTGCCTCATTCCTAACATGGCCTCCATCATGGAAGCCATTTGTTCTTTCAGAGCCGACATGTCGGCTTTCATCTGTTCTTGTGTCTCCTCTTGATCACCCATCGTTCTAGATTTGGATCTGGTGCAATAGGGATGCCTTGGGGCACATTTAGTTATGGTGTTTTTTCCTAAAAAACCCAAACGTGAGGAGTAGGTAAAAAATAATGAATGCATGCTAGAGATAAAATGTTGGAGTAATTTGATTCATACTGACTTTGGAGCAAAATCATGGGATAAACTCATTTTATTCAAAAGGTTATAACTAGTCAAGATCTGAGTGACAATACAAGTTTCCTAGCGGTTTCTAATTATATGGGCCATTAAATCTATCATATGTTGACAATAGCCGAGAAGTTCATGGATCTCCTTGGGGGCAGAGTAGGTGTCCGCCATTGCCTTGGCCTTGGCTAGCAATCGGGGAAGTTCTTGACTCCCATTCAAGGTAAGAGCAAATCGGTCCATCCACATCATTGCCTCTTGATGTAGCGAGTCGATCACCCTTGCTCTAGCCTCCTTTTCTGCGTACACTTGGGCATACTTGTCCACCACTCTATGCTCGTGGGCCGTGGCTATATTTAGTTCTTCTTGGCACTTGGTGATGATAGCTAACATGTTGGTCTCTGTCTCACATAACCGCTGAGACAAACTTCTCTTGGACCTCGAGCAAGCCTTCAACTCAACTTTCAAGATCAAACTGTCTACTTGTGATTGGTCCCTTTCCTCTCTCTGAAGCTTAAGCTCGCTGTTACTGCCCCACAGAGCCCCTCAGAACTTGTTCCGGCCGTGTTCTTCCCTACGAGCCCTCTTGGTCTCTCGTTCCAAGGCCTTGGTGGTAGCTATATTTGTATCTCTCAGTTTGGCATTCTCTTTTCAGATCTTCTGAGCTGCTGATTTGAACCTTTCTTTGACTGTTTGGGCTTGCTCAAGTTCCGCCCTAAGGGCCTGCACCTCTTCGTCTTCCTCCAGTGCCTCAACTTCCACTCTTTTAGCGGTTCTCAAACTCGGAAGCCAAACCAAACCTTGCACGTGGGCTTTTAACCACTTACGGTAGCCACCGATGGGCCCATTGTTACTGCCCCTGAGTTCCTTGTCCTTCTTTTGCAACACCTCCCACGCCTTGCGGACCTTCTGAAGTGTCTCCATGTTGGTCTTATTGAAACCTTGTGAAATGACAGGTGCAAGCTCATCCTCTAGTGGCGCCCCTCTCATAGGGTAGCCAAGTTGTCTTATAGTAAGAACGGGATTGTAACTTATGCAACCCCTCGTCCCCATCAAGGGAACATTTAGAAATCCTCCGCATGAAATAAGAACTCCGGTTCTTCCTTCTTTCCATCGAGGGAACCATTTGGCAGACGCTCCTTCTTTGCTTGCTTAGAGTTGGTCCCAATTTGCCCCTCCTTTCTCTGTGCATGAGCAGTGACTTTCTAGCGGGCAAGCATGCCTTACCTCTTGGCGAAAAAGGTGCAAAACCAACCATACATAAAGAGCTGGAGTACAACAAACAATCCTCGTACTGCTCTTCTCACATCTTCGGTCGAAGGTGTCATATAGGTCGGCTAGCATAGCGACAACCGGGCTTTCCTTGTGGTTATGATAGGCGAGAAAAGCGTCGGTCACTGCTAGGTCCACCAACCCATCCACATTCGGAAAGAGGACTCCTCCGAAGATCAACAATGCGAGAGTATCTATGAACGAGGCCCACTTGCCTTTACCTGCCAAGATTCTTGCTTTTGCCTCCAAATATTTTCTCGGTATTCCAACCACCCCATTTTCGACTTGCTTTCCGTGATCTAATTCCTGCGCCGAAATTTGGACTATCTTGGAAATTCTAGCTAATGAGGGATAGAACCCTGAGAAGAGGTATGGTTTCCTTCCCCCTAGAGGGCCTCCTAGGATCTCTTCAAATTCTTCTACCATAGGTGATAGCTGGAAGTCCCCAAAGTTGAAGCACCACAACGGCTGATCATAATACTGGGCGAGGGAGGCAATGGCCTCTGTGGAGACTTCTACCATGGCTAAGTCCCAGATTTTACCGTAAGCTTTGCGAAAAAGCTTGCCGCTGGAGATGACCCATTAACTGCCCTAACTCTTTTAGACTGGTGGTCCCTAGGCTCTTGACCTTGACTTGATAGAACCTCTTTTTAAGTGAAGGCATTTGACTTGATCACATGTTTTACTAAAGTGAACAAAAATCAGTGTGAATTAAAACTCCGACATCTATCAATGGTTGAATGGATTAATGCATGAAGAAATGCATATGACACAGATGCAATTTATGAATACGGGAGCCCGGGAAATTTTCTCTTTCTTAGATACAACGTCTTGGGGGTAGCAAAGTGCCTGACGTATATATTTAAGAAGGTGGCACAGACCCTCCGTTGGTTTGCCAAAGAGAGGGGATCAAGACAGGACCCGTGCGTGATGCATATGCGAAAGGCGCAACACGGGAATGTACATAGTATGACAATATTCACAAAATATAAGCAAAAAGGGTACATGACACTTATGCATGGCAGTGTGAAAAATGGCACGCAGCGTGTCCGCTCCGTGCCCCTATTCAAGGGACCTATATGGGAGAGAGCTAAAAGGGCTTTTAGTGATAATCCCCAAGGTGGTCATATCTCTCTTGATGGTCTCTAGAGGTATCATCCTCTTTGAAGAACATATTGCAGCAGTAGGGACTACTAGCAACAATATGTTATCAGAGAGAAAAACTCTAGATGAGGGTTCACTATAATCAAGCAAGTCAGAGACCTAGCATGATCATAGATTCACCTCCACTCCTTATGTTTCCATGAACCCGGGTATAGGGCCCTTTTTCAAATCACCTTGTGTGCAAATAGTGTTGGTGTTTGTGTGCATCAAATAAATAAATATTTACCTCATGCATACATTTTAAAACACAATAAAAGCATCAAAGAGTTATATACACAAGAACATAAGAAAGATTAAGGGAAACCAACAAAGGAGGAAGTCATGATAAAACATTGCATAAGATTAAATGGCCTAACTCTCTAAAAACACTCCCCAGTGGAGTCGCCAACTGTCGCAACATACCTTTCGGCGGGAGGGCAACGCGAGACTCACGGGTGCGTGTTCCAAGAAAGGAATACGCGCGGAGTCGCCACAAACATTTATTTGAGGAAAACGTCGAAAAAACCAGAAAAGACGTGATCTACGAACTCTAAGTGAAAGGTTTGGGAGTTGTATTTACGCACGGGGAAGATATTAGCACCCCACACGTCCGTCACAAGAGACGACAACCTTTAACCAAATGTGCAAATATGACTTCAATTTATATTTTTTTCCCTTTTTACGTTCTTATATCTTTTTATGGTCGACAAGGGCGTTTCCCTTTGCTCCTACGTATTCCTCAATTGTGATGAGAAAATCAGACCTACGTAGTTCTTTTGTGAACAAAGCGTTTTGGTTAAGTTATTTTTTATCCTTTTTTGCAAGATATGTTTTTATCGAATGAAAGGTCATTTAAGGCGTTGGACCATTAAACAATCTTTCGATTCTTTTGAAAAAAGAGAAAACATTAAGGCATTGGACCATTAATGATCTCTTTATTTTTTGAAAGAGGTAATAAAGTTACATATTGATTTTAGGCCTTTAGAAATCTACACTTAACCAATAAAAGCGGAAAAGACCATTTCAAGGCGTTGGACCTTTGAAAATGGCTTTTTTAGGCGATGACAAAAAGTTTGGTTTATGAATTTATTTTAGCCTTAGTTTCACTTTGGTTATTAGTTGATTCGATTAAGAAAGAGAAATCCCAAAGAAAAACGTCCGATTGATTTTTTTTTATTATTTATTTTACTAAAAGATATTTTTTATTATTATATTATTATTTTACCTCTTTCTGGTTTCCAACGTGGTTACGACATGACCGAATGGTCGGATGTCATTTTAACAGAAATTAACGGATGTTACAATTCAAATGATCGGTGGAAATTTATTTTATTTTTTTATTAGGCGAGAAAATGACTTAAGTAAATGACTAAAGCAAGTCAAAAGGGGGTATGGAAAGTAAATGAAATGAAAATAAAAGGACGCGAAACAAATGAGGACCACTAAGGGTACATAGAATGAATTGAAAAGTTCGATTTCGGGAACTTACCGGTTGAAGACCGAAGAACGACGAAGAACGAATGACGAAGGGCGAAGAACGGTTGAAAATCTTCGCGAAATCACCCACGGAAACATTACGGAAAAGTTACGGAAGCACCTCGACTTGGATTTTCTTCACGGAAACAATTTTTCTCACTAATTTTAAGTGATTCCTAGATACCAGGAGGGTTGAACATTTTTGTTCTTCCCTCCTACCCCTATTTATAGAAAAATGGGGGAGGAGCTTGCCACCCAGCTCGCCCAGCCGAGCTAGGTTGCTTCCTCCAGAAGCAACCGCCTTATGGAGGAACATCCTGGAAGGCCCAAGTGGGCCTGGTTGCTATTTGCACCCCCATTTTTAGTAAATACACCTCCTGCCTTTTGTTTGGTGATTCTTTTTCCGTAACTTTACGAAACTTTATGAATTTCATAACGATGCTTGTTTTCTTTCCGTAATGTTACGAAACCTTACGAACTACGTAATCAACCCCTTTTTGGTTTCCGGGATGTTACGGAACTTTATGGATTGCGCACTTACACTTCCTTTTAATTTCCGGCATGTCACGGAACTTCACGGATTGTGTTGCAATGCTTTCTTTTGGCTTCCGGCATGTCTCGGAACTTCACAAATTGCCTAACGATGGGTGCCAGGTATCTCAAAGTGGTCAAACGAGGGTCGCATCCCAACAATGGATGGTCCCCAGACGAAATTAGTGTATGACAATAGGTTTACCACTGGTGCAGAAGGCTCTAAAGTAGCCTCAAGGGATTCCACAGGAGTGGTAGTAGCTACCTATCTCACCTGTGTCTCCTCTGCCTCTTCTCCTATATCAAATGGCTCCGGGATGGTGGCCTCAGATGACTCGTCCTCCATATGCTGAGGTACCTGGGATGTGGGACCTTCGTCTTCCTTATGAAGAGAAGGTTGGGTCCCGGGCCAGGCTACCATCTCATTAAACTGTTCAACAGAAGGAATAGAGTCTAGAGGTGCTATCATCTAAAAACTCTGTGGTAAAATGATGTATCCCTGATGAATGCTTTGGAGCATGGCTTCAAAGCACTAAGAATTTGTCTGAGCTAGAACAAAGGGCGCTTCTGAAGTGGATGCTGGAGTAGAAGCTGTAGAAGTAGAAGGAAGCTTGGCTAGCCTTGCCCTCACCCTCCTAGCCCCTCAGATAGAGACTGTTAGATCCTCGGGGTTCCAACAATTCTTCCTGATGTAGGCCAAGTTAATAATCGGGCTCAGGCGCTTAAAAGTAAGGTTGTTAGAGACAACCCCTATGGCCCTACATAATACGGTGATCAGAGCAGGGAACCCAAGTCTAGAAGTGTTAGACTGGGCTATAGAGGTCATCTGGCCAGAGATCAGCGCTCCTATGTTCATATCCAAGTGAGAGACTAAGCCAAAGATCAGCCTAGCTCTATCCACTGTCAGATCAGAGGTATGTGATGTGGGGGCCAAGTTGGAGTATGAGAGGACACTCCACACCTGAGCCAGTGTAGTCAAATCTTTCCTGAGAATCTTCCCAGGATGGCCTTCAGAGTTCAAGATGAACCCTCAACCAGGTATGCATAAGGCAGGCTCTATCTCTCTGAAGTCCATAGGCAACTTGCAGTATCTGGAGTATGCGGGTAGAGTTTCTCTCAGCTAATAGCATAGGTGTCTCCAGGAATGCGTTGAGACTGTCAGCATCCATCTTCACCAAATGACCTCTGACTCTGGACTGCTTTGGTGGACAGTCCTCAGAACTATATAAATTTTCATAGAACTCTTTCACCAAAGCCAGGTCTATGCTCCCATCGGCTAAATTGTTGAGGCGTTTATGGAAATTACGCCTTTCCAATTTAGCCTTAAAGTCATCTAGCTCAGTGTGATAGAGCTCTACCTTTCTCTCAGGTAAAATGTTTCTCCCCAGAACATTGTCTGTGTATCTGGTCCAAGCATCTAATGAAGAGAATCTCCTTGTGTCATACTGAGATGTGGGCCTTATACCAATGCTCTTTCACTTTCTAGAAGCCATTTGTAGATAAAGGAACTAAACAATTAATCAGGACATAAGTTATTCAAAATCAAAAACTGGAAAATAAAACTGAAAACAACACTAGCCGCTTAGCGAGACATAATTCGCCTTCACAAAAATGACACTGGGCTTAGCGACACAGGAATGTTGCTTAGCGGAAATTGCTATGGTCTAGTGTTTTCAAAATTGGCTTAGCTGGAGAAGAGTCCACTAAGCCTAAGGTTAGCCGCATGGATTTAAGCTTAGCCAAGAATAAGTTGCGCTTAGCGACACTAAACTGAGCAAAAATTTCACTAAGTTATGGGAGCTTATCGAGTGAAGCTCGCTTAGCTCAGCGGATGCCACAACCAATTGTGCTTGGCTCAAGAATGCTCAGCTTAGTGCGCGACTATCACAAAAAAAATGGTTAAGTTACCTGGGCTTAGCGATTCAGCCTCGCTTAGCCACAGGTAGTTCAGCAAGAGGATGAATGTTCATCCTCAAAGGATGAACTCGCTTAGCGCAGTAAGTGCGCTTGGCGAGTTCTTCAGATAAAGCTTATATACAATGAGTATTTATGAACTCGCTTAGCGCAACATTCTCGCTTAGCGAGTTCATCGCGTTTTCCAGAAAACGTAGAAAACACAGCTCGTTTTCTCGCACTTTCCAAGCCTCCAAAAGGCATATTGGACATGCAATGTGTGTGCCATACTCAATTCAGTATACAAGCTTACATAGCCCTCATCTTAAACTAATTATAACAAAACATAAAAACCCTAAAAATCTAAAGCTACAGTTATAGTCTTCTACCCTAAAGTTAAGACAAGAAAAAGAGAAAAAGGACCAAGGAACTTACTTGGACAGTGTATGATTGATGCTTCAAAGTCGAAAATGCACAAAGAGAGTACAAATGAAAAATGTGCAAATTTTTGGAGAGAGAGAATGCAGAGGCGAGGTTTCTGTAATCTGGCAAATGTGAGTGTAACTGCTGTTACACTCACTTAAGCAGTTTTCATACTTTCGCTTAGCGGACCGTTGCGCTAAGCGAGCAAGAGAGACGTTTGGTTTATAAACCAGGCTTGCTTAGCGAACGTGCGCTAAGCCGGCATTTCAAATTCAAATTTTTTTTAACAGAAACTCGGCTTAGCGTGCGAGTAAGTCCGCTTAGCGAGGTTTGCAGATTAAAAAAGCTGCAACTCTGGCTAAGCCTTGCTCTGGCCAGCTTAGCTAAAATGATGCATCTTAAGTATAGAGGAGCATGTGCTTAGCTGAGAGGTTCTTGCTTAGCACTTATATTGCCGCAATGAATCTCGCTTAGCTGCTATGACTGACACTTAGCTTTATCGACCTCAGTTATGGCCGTAAGGAATTGCGCTTGGCGACAATAGGTTCTGCTTAGCCACTGATAAGTTGTCGCTTAGCGATGAGGCTGAAGCTTAGCTAAATTCAGATCGAATCAAAGTTAGCTTAGCTCAACCTTGGCCAGCTTAGCGGACCAAATCAGCCTCAGATGCAAGGGTTGGGCGCTAAGTGCTCAAGACTCGTGGCTTAGCGCATGAACAGAGATGCGCTTAGCGCGAGGCTTGCGCTTAGCGAAAGGACTGTTTTTAGAAAATGCTTTCTAAGTTATTTTTCAGTCCTTTTTCCAAGAAATTGAAACCCTTATGTTATGCATTCAAGGATTGGCTGATATACTCCTTTGCACAAATTACATAGCAAGTTCCAAATGATCAAATGCATGAAAAACAAACAAAGATTAAAACTGAGTTGCCTCCCAAGAAGCGCTTTTTTAATGTCATTAGCTTGACGCTTTTACCTCTCAGGGAAATCTCATGTTTTGGTTTTCACCTTCAGAACCTCTTGACCTTCTCCCATTACCTGCAAGCAAACATTGTGTTCTAGAGCAGGCTTGTCTTCCATAAACAAGTCGAAATCAATTTTCTGGTCTTCAAAACCTAACTCCATCTTTCTCTTCCCCATGTCAACTATGCAGCTTGCAGTCAACGTGAACGGCCTTCCCAAGATTACAGGAATGTCAATATCTTCAGAGATATCCATGACCACAAAGTCTGTTGGGAAGATAAAATGCTTTACCCAGACCAACACGTCTTTAATCACTCCATAGGGCCTGGTAATGGAGCGATCAGCTAATTGCAAAGTCATTTGAGTGGGCATAATCTCCAACTCTCCCAGTCTTCTGCACATGGAGAGTGACATCAAATTAATGTTGGCTCCCAGATCAATCAGAGTCTTTCCCACATTGACTTCTCCTATTGAACAAGGAATGGTTACATTCCCAGGATCTTTGTGCTTAGGTGGAAGGATCTTTTAGATTACAGCACTAGAATTTCCTTCCACTATGATGTTTTCCTAATGAATGTACCTATGCTTCCTTGTCAGCATATCTTCCAAAAATTTAGAGTAGAGTGGCATCTGCTGCAGAGCTTCGCCAAAGGGCATGGTTATTTCTAGTTTCCTGAAAATATCCAAAAATCTTGCCAAATGACGATCTTTTTCTTTCTTGGACGGCACCACAGGATATGGTACTTCTACACTTTCTTCCACAGCCTTTCCACTTCTACTCTTCTCTGCAACCTTATTTTCTTCATTTTCATTTTTCTCATTTTCAATTTCTTTTTCTCTTTCTCTTTCTTTTTCTTGGTCCTCCATCTCTTTATTCTGGACCATTATTTTCTTCCCTTTTTCCTGATTCCCTTTACCCTTCACATCATTTTTCTTAACCTCAGCACCTTTCTTTTCACCCCTTTGCTCCTTGTCTACCACATTTTCTTTATCCTCAGCTTCCACAAACCTTTTACTCCTAAGCATCATAGCCTTGCATTCCTCCTTAGGATTATTTTCCGTATTTGCTCCAAAGCTGTTTGATGACTTGTCAGCTATCTGCTTGGCCAGTTGTCCCATCTATACTTCAAGGTTCTTTAGTGCTGACTCAGTACTCTTATGATTCGACATCATTATTTGCATAAACGGAGTCAAGGTCTCTTCCAACTTAGTGTTCCTCTGAAAGATGTTAGGCCCTTGCTGAATTAGCCTGTTTGAGGATCCACCTTGGTCTTTATTGAACTTGTCGTCAGTGGGAATGTATTGGCCTGTCTCATGAGCTTCACCACAGATGGCACAACCTGTGACCTGCAAAATAGAAAAATGTGTAGATTGTCCAATCGACAGTTTAGTTGGCAGTTTACCAAGTGTTTCCGTTAGGATCTCAAGTTGCTTAGATAGCAACTTGTTCTGTGCCAACAAAGCATCGTGTGATTTTAGCTCCAATAGGATCTTCTTTGTGGGTTGATGGGTTTTGTCCCTCAGGATGGCATGATCACTGGCTGACATGTTCTCTATGAGCTCAGTTGCTTCTTCTGGGGTTTTCAGCTTTATTTTTCCCCCAACAAAAGCATCTAGTAATTGCTTGTTTTGTGGTCTCAGCCCATCTATGAACATATTCAGTTGGATTGGCTCGGAGAAGCCATGGGTGGAAGTTCTTCTCAGTAAGTCTCTGAATCTCTCCAATGCCTCACTCAAGGATTCATCAGGGAACTAATGAAATGAAGATATTGTTGTCTTCCCTTCAGCAGTCTTAGATTCTAGAAAGTACTTTAGAAATTTTTCCACCACTTCTTCCCAGGTTTTAAGACTGTTGCCTTTGAATGAGTGGAGCCACCTCTTGGCCTCTCCTGCCAGTGAAAATGAGAAAAGGCTGAGTCTGATAGCTTCATCTGATACACCGACAATCTTGACAGTATTGCGAATCTCAATAAATGTTGCCACGTGTGTGATGTGCCATTATTTTCTCCTATTTCTTAATCCTTATTTTAAGTACTGATTAATCTTAATTGTCAAATTAATTAGGCAGTTTTATTATTTGGGTCCATTAAGCTAATTTGATGCTTTTAATCTAATTTCATGAATTAATGAAACATTGGGCTTGAATCCAGAATTGGGCTTGGACTTGAAGAGGGCAGACTATTTTATTCTACAAAAAATTTTATCTTATCTAGACTTTATCTTATCTAGATATTATTTAGATTTGATCTCATCTAGATATTATTTCATCTAGATCTTATCTTATCTTATCTTATCTAGATTTGATTTTATTTTATTTATGGGCTAGGATTTAAAACAGATTTGTAAGCTTTGGGGCTGGAAAACTATATAACAGCACCAAGGTTCTAGTTTAGGCCCTCTCTTCTCTTTTCCCTTTTTTTCATTTTTGGCAATTCCAGTTCTGACTTTTAGTTTTATCAATAAAATTGTGTTCTTCAATCTATAATTTCGTTCTCTATTGATTAATGGAAGGCTAAGTCCCCAGCGTTGTTTTCTCTTGAGGATCAAGCACAGTTCTCTTTGAGGTTCTATTATTACTGTTAAATTCTATTTAGTTTTTCCTCTTCACTAATTACTCTGAATTTGTTGCTACTAATTCATGCATGCTTAGTGCTTGATTAATTGTCTCTGTGCTTAATTTACGTTCATGCTTAATGATCGTTTATGAGTAATTGGTGTATGTGTTGCTTAATCACATAATGAATGTCTTATGTTAAATTTCGCTTAGTAATTTAATTTAGGGTTGGATTAAGTGGTTAAACTCATAAAGGATAAATTCTCGCAACCTAGGATAAGAGACTTGCTTGTGAATCAAGGGGAAGCAACGCATTTTAATTCTGATATTTTCTAATTCAATTTTACTTGCTGTTTAATTTACAAAAGCAAACAACCCCCCCCCCCCCCCCAATTTGTTACTATTTCCTACTATCTGTTATGAACATTTGGTTTATCATTGCTCGTTGGGAAACGACCTAGGATCACTTCCTAGTTACTGCATTTTAATGTTTATTTGATTCGGGTACAGCCTCGATCAGTGTGCATAGGGATCTACATTAGGTAATCCTTGAAATAAATTCCCTTATATCAGATGGATCAAAGAATGTGGGTAGGTAATGTTGTGCACATGCACTTTCGGACGTGCAATGCTAGTGAAAAATTGTGGTACAGAGCCACTTGAATAGTCCTCAAGGGTAGTCCTCTGATCATGCTCATCTGCCATGGTAGCAGTTTCAGAATGTTGATTAGCGGATTCCCTTGATGATGGTGAATCAGGTGATAATGAATCAGAAAAATGAGTCTCCTCCTCAAGAATGGACGCAACTGTTCTATCTTGCAACAGTTTCCTTCTCCTCTTAGCCCTGTTCCTTCTTAGTGTAGCTTCTATTTCTAAGTCCAAAGGAACTAGAGTACCTGTAGGAGATCTATACATAAATAGTACTAATAGAGCAGTGGTTATCCAGTTCAATTAGAGAAGATAAATATAAATTAAAGAACAAATATTCACAGAAACAATCAAAGAATAACAAATAAAGAATAGACACCTAAAAATGAGCTAACTTCCCAAATAAAAAGAAGTTCCCCGGCAACGGCGCCAAAAACTTGCTCACAGCCGGCAAGTTCACTGGATCGCACAAGTAGTATAAAACGGTAAGAACCGAGTATCGAACTCTCGGGGAACTTGTGTTATCTGGCAAGCTATTTTGATAAATAGGCGTCTGGTATGAAAATATAACTGTGGTTATGGACAGGTATTTAAACTATCTAGGCAAAAAGAAAGAAAATCACGCAAGAGAAATACTGTGTAAAAACAAGTAGAGAAAGCATTGATCTTCCTCATAGGTTCCTGATGCTAAAAAGGAAGTTCTCTATCTAACAATGCTCATGCGTTCCTATGTTGTCTCCTGAACTGCTAGACCCCGATTCCTCATGATAGCCTAGCCTACTCCTGATCAAGCCTCATCCGCAGATCCCTCTTGTAAGACTAAACTCAACCAAGACCGCATTAGGACACACATACACAACTAAGTTCTTGTACCCCGATCCCTCGTGATAGCACAACAACTTTGTCCCATACTACCAAGGACTTTAGAATCAGACCAGTTCCCACTGTTGAATGACCTTAACAAAGCATGCATCTATGTGATCAAGGTAAAAGCACACAAGAATGAAAAGCAGATAGCATAGAGAACACACAAAACATCATTACATAGATAGAAATATATTTACATCAGGTACCTACAGGGAAGATCCAATAGAGGATTTAGCTTTCCATAGTCTGTAAACCTCCTTTACAACAAAGAGAAGAAGAAGATGAAAGACTGCAAAAACAAAAGTGGTGAGGATGTCTCATTCACCTCTAGGATCTCACAAACTCATCTCAAGTTCTCATAATGGCTTCCGCTTCGAACTCGCATCTCTACAGATCTTCAAACAGAAAAATCTCTCAGAACTCTTTGGAACTTGGACCTTTCTCTCTCTAGAACTTCCTAAACATGCAAAAGCTTCAAGCCAGGGCTAGATTCTCGTGCATGCAGAGGCTTCTTCAAGAAAAACTTTAAACTCCCTTTGCAAATCTGATTTCAGGCTTAAATAGGTGTTCTTGTTCATGCTCGTGCGCCTAGCACACTTATGGACCGCTTAGTGCACGTTAGTGATTTTTGGCTTAGCGCGCTTCTCTCGCTTAGTGGATGAGCTGAAGCGATGCTTGATGACCTAGAGCGGTGCGCTTAGCGAACTTGATAGCTCATCTTCTTCTGGATTCTTCCTCGTGCTTAGCTACTAAATGTCGTGCTCAGCGAATGCTCGCTAAGCCAGCATGTTGGCTTAGCAAGAAGGTGAAAACAAAAGTTTTACCAATTTGCCTAATTAACCTGAAATTGAGAGAAATTGATTATTAAATACACAAAACAAAAGTATAAATTATCTATTACCTATATTTAACAAAAATTACTTATAGTATTACAAAACAACTATAAATTGGAGAAGTTTGATACAATATACACATGTTTTATACACAAAAGTTAGTCGTATTCATCGACTAACACATATCCTTCATGCTTTACATGCCTCATGACACCTAAGCACACTTAGTGGAGAATCTTGGACTTGATCTTGGATTAGTGGGCTGAACCATAGCTAAAATTCACTAATCATAATTAGTGAAATTTTTGCTCCAAAATTTGGCTCCACAAATTCAATTTCAAATTCAAGTGAAATTTGAATAGAAATTCAAATTTCCGTCTAATTTTGTGTGATACTTAGGCTATAAATAGAGGCCATGTGTGTGCATTTTTTCAACTTTGATCATTTGAGAATGACACTTCAAAGTTCAGACCTCATTTGAGGCACAAAATTTTGTGCTTCTTCTCTCCCTCTCCCTCCATTCATTTTCTCCTACCTTCAAGCTCTTATCCATGGCTTCCTATGACGATGAGCTTCTTCTTGACTCATCTTCTCCTTGAAGTGGCATCTCCAATCATCTTTCTTCCTTCTCCATTCCACTTCCATTCATCTTCAAGAAGCAAAGGGCTCCATTGATGAAGAAGATCCAAGGCCTAGAAGCTCCACATGGAGCTACATCAGAAGGGGTGGCTCCACCAATAGTGGTTCGGAGTGTCGTGGTCAAGATGTTTCAGAGGTGCTCAATCCGATGTTCAATGGCTACACACAAAGGGGGTGAAGGACCTCGTCAGGGAAGAGGTGGTGTTGTCAACGATGGTTCAAAGTTACTATCAACACTTAAAATTAAATTTTAATTTTATTTTATTTATTTTGAAAGTTATTCTTAAAGGATTTGTTGATTTCTGATTTTGAAATTTATTCTTCTCCATCTGTTTTTGTTCTATATTTGGTTAAGGATTTGTTGTTAATGATATGTTGGTTTCTTATTTTGAAATTTACTCTTTTTGATCTCTTGTCGTTATGGATTTTGTTGTTGTTATAGACTTGGTTGTTATTCTTCTTTTTTCTTTCCCTTCTTCAACCATTTTTGTTATCTTCCTTCCCAAAGTTGTTAGGGAGAAAGACATTAAAAAACATTTTTTTAAAACAGGTGCAAATCTTTATAGTTCTTCCACAAGAACTCATCCTCCACGCTCAAGACCAGATCTTGCCAAGACCAGATCTTGAGCTCAAGACCCACTATTAAAGATGCTCATAGTTGTGTAGTTTTGGCATTTAGGTAAGGATGACAAAATGGATCTAGATCTATGGGTATCCATAATTAGGGAGGGTAATTATCTACTTATTTGCAAATGAGGATGATAATTTTACCTTCCTTTTTTTACGGGGATGAGTGCAGGTATAGATACTATAGTACCCATCCCACCCTATATATATATATATATATATATAGAGAGAGAGAGAGAGAGAGAGAGAGAGGAGAAATCAAATTACACTGGTATAACTTAATATAAAATGTATTTTTTATCGATCCGACCGTTGAATGATATCTACATACTTTCAAGATTGTTTGTGTCAAATTTTGTCAAAATTGAACAACAATAAAAAGGTAATCAAGTGATTCACACACACACACACACACATAGTTGGTATTATGGTGCACCCTCCACACCTTAACATCGCTTGTCTTCTTCACCCCTATTACTCTGCCACCGATCAATGGAGACAGTTTCTGGAAATGGTGCACTCTCCACATCACAGTTTTGATAGATTTGGAAACAAAGCTACCCAAATCATTACTGTCATACCCTAATTTCGTCCGGGGATTATTACTTGATGACATGCAACCTTTGGTTAGCCGTTTTGAGGTACTTGGCGTCCTTTGTTGCACAATAAATGAAGTCCCGAGACGTCTCGGAAATCAAAAGGAAGCAGGCTTGCGCGATCCGTGAAATTCCGTAATGTGGCGGAAGTCGAAAAGAGATGTTTTTGCGCAATCCGTGACTTTCCGTAACTTCTTCAAAAGCTAGAAAAGGAGTAAATACATAATCCGTAAGGATTCGCAACCTTGCGGAAGGGAAATAAGTATCGTTACGAAATTCGTAAAGTTTCGTAACGTTACGGAAAAAGAATTACCAAAAAAATAGAAGGGGGTGCATTTAGTAAAAATGGGGGTGCAAATAGCAACCAGGCCCACTTGGGCCCTCCAGAAGATTCCTCCATAAGGTTGTTGCTTCTGAAGGAAGCAACCTTGCTCGCCTGGGCGAGCTGGGCGGCAAGCTTCTCCCCTATTTTGCTATAAATAGGGGGAGAAGTGAAGAAGAAAAGAGTTCAGCCCCTTAGGCACTTCTCTCTCTCTCGAAATAGCTGAGGAAAATTAGTTCCGTGAAGAAAATCCAAGCCGAGGCGCTTCCGTAACGTTTCCGTGAGTAATTACGCGAAGATTCTCGACCGTTCTTCAAGATTCATCGTTCGTTCTTCGTTTTCTTCAGTCTTCAACGAGTAAGTACCTCAAACCAAGCTTTTCAATTCATTCTATGTACCCGTGGTGGTCCACATTTTGTTTCATGTATTTTTATTCTCATTTTCATTTACTTTTTATACCCCTTTTTGACGTGCTTAAGCCATTTTTTTAAGTCATTTCTCGCTTAATCTAAGAATAAAATAAATTTCCACCGATCGTTTGAATTGTATCATCCGTTAATTTTGGTTAAAATGAATTCCGACCGTTCGGTCGTGCCGTAACCACGTTGGAAATCAAAAAAGAGGTAAAATAATAATATAATAATCAAAAAATACCTTTTTTAGTCAAGTAAAGCGAAAAATCAATCGGACGTTTTCTCTTTGGGATTTCTCATTCTTAATTGAATTGACTAATAACTAAAGTGAAACTAAGGCTAAAATCAACTCGCCTAGTCAAGCTCGTCCACAAAAATAGGTTTTTGAAAGTTTATCATTTCAGTTTCTTACTAAGTAAAATGGATCATTTTTAAGGTCCAACGCCTTAAAATGATCACCTTTCAAGTAAAAAAGAATCACTTGATTCACGCATAAGAAAGAACTACGTAGGTCTGATTTCCTCTCCAAAGGAGGGTACGTAGGAGCAAAAGCCCCGCTTTTGTCGACCTCAAAAAATAAAAAGAAATAAAGTTAAGGTAACACAATTTCCACAATTCTAAAAAATAGGCTGTTGTCCTTTGAGACAAACGTGAGAGGTGCTAATACCTTCCTCAAGCGTAAATACAACTCCCGAACTTAGAATTTTCATTTTGACCGGTTTCCTTCAGTTTTTCCGATGTTTTCCACAAATAAACGTTGGTGGCGACTCCGCGCATCTTTCCTCCTTTGGAAAGCGCACCCGTGAGCCTCGCCCTCGCTCGCCCGCGAAGGGCACGTTGCGACAGTTGGCGACTCCACTGGGGAATTTTTGTGAGTTAGGCCTACTTTTAAGGAATTGTGGATTTGTGAAGCTTTGTGGGTGTATTTATTTGAACTGTGTGATGTAAATAACTATTTTCTATTTTGCATTCTTTACACTGCATTCTAAGCACCCACAGGTTTGAGTAAAAAAGGGGCCCTACACCCGGGTTCATAGGAATTTAAGGAGTGGAGGTGAATCTATCATCATGTTAGGTCTCCGACTTGCTTGATAATAGTGAAACCTTGTCTAGAGCTTTCTCTCTTTATAATATGTTGTCGCTGGTATTCCATACCGCCACAATATTATTATCTTGAGTGATAATACCTCTAGAAAACATCCGTGTGAGTTATGAATTGTTGGGGGGTAGTTATTAGAGACCCCTAGATATTGTCCTATAGGTTTCCAAATAGGGGCAAAGAGCAAACACGCTCTGTGCCATTCGTTCTCATACATTTTTCTGTAAATAACACTAGTTTATAGTTTTGCTAGTGATGTTTGGTTTCTTTACAGTAATACGTAACCTTTTTAATACTACGTTGAGGCGCCATCATGCCCAAAACGTAGCATTAAAATTGGATCTCTGCGGTCTCGTATGTATAAATTACCCCTTTGTGTTGTTTTCCTCCTATTTCATGCATACGCACTGCATCATTCATGTCGGAGTCTTGATCCACCCCTTTTTTAGGTAAATGATGGGGACAAATCAAAACGGCAAAAGGTTTTATCAAGTCAAGGTTAAAAGTCTAGATGTCACTAGCCTCAAGGAATTGGGACGATTGATGGGACCTCTCCAAAGGCAAGCCTTCCGCAAAGTGTACGGGAAGATTCTAGATTTGACCGCAGCGGAGGTATTTACGGAAGCTGTCGTATCCCTCGCCCAATACTATGACCAGCCGTTGAGGTGTTTCACGTTTGGGGACTTCCAAATGGTCCCAACTATTGAAGAGTTTGAGGAAATATTAGGATGCCCTCTAGGGGGGAGGAAACTGTATCTCTTCTCCGGTTTTCTTCCTTCCTTGAGCAAGATTACGGCTGTGGTTGGGGATTCAGCAAAGGAGTTGGATCGCACGAAGCAAACTTGGAACGGCGTAGTGGGCTTGCCTCGGAAATACTTGGAAGGTAAAGCAAGGGATATGGCGAGCCAAGAGAAGTGGGGCCCGTTTGCAGATATTTTAGCCTTGCTGATTTTTGGGGTTGTCCTCTTCCCGAACGTCGACGGTTTGGTAGACCTAGCCGCCATTGATGCTTTCCTCGTATATCACCATAGCAAGGAAAGTCCAGTGGTGGCTATCTTGGCAAATTTGTTTGACACCTTTGACCGGAGGTGTGAGAAAAACAGCGCGCGGATTGTCTGTTGTTTAACCGCTCTCTGTGTATGGTTGATTTCACACCTATTCCGACAAGACACGAGACACCCGTGTCCGCTTCAAAGCTATCGCTCATGCGCCGAAAAAGGAAGAGTCGATTGGGACCAACGTTTGGCTGGGATAGGAGGCAGCGCGATCAATTGGTTTCCTCATTGGAAGGAAGGCAAGGAAGGAGTTCTTTTCTCGTGTGGGGACTACCCTAATGTTCCACTGATAGGGACTAGGGGTTGTATTAATTATAATCCCACACTCGCCATAAGACAGCTAGGGTACCCCATGAGGGGAGCGCCAACCGAAGGAAGTCTCTCGCCTTTTCTTGTGAGGGATCTAGGCGCGCAAGGTCTCAAGGTTATACAAAGAATCCACAAGGCGTGGAGGAATCCGTTGAAGAAAGACAAGGAGCTTAGGGGCATCCGAAATGGCGTCATTGGAGGTTATCATGGATGGCTAAGAATTCATGCGCGAGTGTTAGATTGGCTCTCCAAATTGAAATTTATCGATGAGGAGAACTTCGAAGCTCCGGAGGAAGAAGAAGAAGTCCGAGCTCTAAAGTTAGAGTTAGGGAAGGCAAGACTCGCCAAGGAGAAGTTCAAGTCAGCTGCTACACACATCCGGAAGGAGTGCACTGAGTTACAAGAGGAAAACGCGGCCACTTCAAGAGCCCTTGAACAAGAAACCAAAAGGGCCCGCAAGGAGGAATATGGCCGAGAGAAATTCCGAGGAGCACTGTGGGGTAGTAACAATGAGCTCAAGCTCCGAAGAGAGGAGAGAGATCGGTCACGGGTGCATGGCATGATCTTAAAAGAAGAATTAGTTGCTTGCGCGAGGTCCAAAAGGAGTTTGGCTCAAAACTTGGAAGCCACGGAGCAAAGCATGCTAGCTATCATAGGGCAATACAAGAAAGAATTGAACCAGTCCATGGCCCATGAACAAAAGCTAGTGGAGGATTTTGCACAAGTGTATGTCGAAAAAGAAGCAAGAGGGAGGGTGATTGATGTGTTGCATCAAGAAGCGACTATGTGGATGGATAGGTTTGCCTTGACCATGAATGGAAGTCAAGACCTCCCGCGTCTGTTAGCCAAAGCAAAAGCCATGGCCGAAGTGTGCACTGCCCCCGAGGAGATTCATGGGCTAATCAATTACTCTCAGCACATGATAGATTTGATGGCCCATATAATTAGGAATCGTTAGGTTCTCTTGTAACACCTTTGTATAATCTTGGCTAGATGAAAGCTTTGTTCTTTTTATAAAATGAGAAGTTCTGGACTCATTACGTTATCTAAAAAACCTTGGGGTGGATCCAAGTGCTCCGATCATCCATTTGCATACTCATGTTTTGGTGGCATACTCACCGTTGTTTATTTCTTTAGGAATTTCATCATAACTAAGAAAACACCAAGGCACCCCTATAACACTCGATCCAGAAAAATGGATAATGAAGAGGGCGTGCAGGAACAGATGAAGGCCGATCTATCGGCCTTAAAAGATCAAATGGCTTCCATCTCGGAGGTCATGTTAAAACTCCAGAAAACCATAGAGGATAAAGCCACCGCAACCGCCTCCAGTACAGTTAGGGAAGCGGAGCCGGTGCTGCAGCCCGCCTTGAATCCGGGCCTAGACAGAAACACGGCCGTGTTTGGTCGAAGATATAGTCCGCAAGCTTATCCTTATGGCCTGCCTCCGGACTTCACCCCCCGTGCCACCCCGGAAGATTTAAGCCAAGCCCCTACTTTTGAGGGGCAACTCCCACCTTATGAAGACTATCCCGGGCAAGACGATGGGGAAGGAGATACCCATCTTGGCCCCCTGCTCCACCTCAAAGATTCATCCCTGCATGAACAACCCCAGCCGAACATAGTCCGCCATATCCCAGCCTCACCCACACCCGTAAAAGAATCTGTTCCCTTCACGGAAGATAAGGGAAAGATTGAGGCGCTTGAAGAGAGGTTAAAAGCAGTCAAGCGCCTTGGCAATTACCCATTCTCGGGTTTGGCGGATTTATGTCTCGTGCCCAACATCGTCATCCCTCCCAAGTTCAAAGTACCAGACTTTGATAAGTACAAAGGGACGACATGTCCAAAGGGGCATCTCCGGATGTATTGCCGGAAGATGGGGGCGTATTCTGCGGACGAAAAGTTGTTGGTCCATTTCTTTCAAGACAGCTTGGCCGGGGTAGCTGTAGCATGGTATACCAATCTGGAAGCTTCCCAGATCCAATCATGGAAGGACTTGGCAACTGCCTTCATTAGGGAGTACCAGTACAATACGGACATGGCTCCCGATCGGAACCAGCTTCAGGGTATGACTAAACGAGAGCATGAGTCCATTAAGGAATATGCCCAAAGATGGAGAGATCTCGCAGCCCAAGTCGTACCGCCCATGACGGAGAGGGAGATGATCACAATTATGGTAGATACGTTACCCACGTTCTACTATGAAAAGCTGATAGGCTACATGCCAGCTAACTTTGCGGATCTCGTCTTCGCCGGAGAAAGGATTGAATCCTGGCTACGAAAAGGCAAGTTCAAATATGCTGCCAATATGGCCCCCAACAACAATAGAAGAGCCCCAGTAGTGGGCGCGAGGAAAAAGGAAGGAGATGCCCACGCAGTCACCACCGCCCCAACATGGATGAAAGCACCCCAAAATATCCAAAGCTCATACCAGCCCAATCCCCCAAATTTTTTAATCCGAGCCGGGAATTCCCCCCCGACTCAAGTAAGAGGACCACCCGCAGCAGAAAGAGCACCGGCCCAACGCGCAGCTCCAGCCGCACCCCGGCCAGTTAATAATACAGCCCCCGGCACGACCTATAAATATGCACAGCACCCGAAAGACAACTTCCCTCCTATTCCCATGGCGTACTCCGAGTTATGGCCTTCATTATTGGAGAATCATTTGGTGGTGGCCATACCCGGGAAGGTTCTCCAGCCACCCTACCCCAAGTGGTATGACCCGGGTGCCAAGTGTGTGTACCATAGTGGAGTTCCCGGACACAATATTGACTCCTACATCCCGTTCAAGTATAAGGTGCAGCACCTGATTAGTGCCGGCTGGCTAGCATTTCAGGAGGAAGGCCCAAATGTTAAAACCAACCTGCTAGCTAGTCATGGAGGGGCTAGCGTGAACGCCGTCGAAAAGGACGGGCCATCGCGGGCAAAGAGGTTAGGAGAGGTGGTTACTTCTAGACGCTTCATCTATCAAACACTACAAGCGGCATGCATGGTCCCCCAAGGTGGAGACGAAAGGGATGAATGTTTGTTTCACCTCGGGGAGTCGCATGACATGGAAACCTGTCCCGTGGTGGAAGAATTGCTTCAGCGGCTCATGGATTACAGGCAGCTAGAAGTGTCCATAGGAGGGAGGGAAGAACCACAAATTTGCATGCAGTCGAAAGAGAAGAAGGTTCCTTTAACCCCCAAGGCCTTAGTGATATGCTTTACTAGGAAAGGGACCGGCTCCACACCCATATACCCCCGGACGACGCCCAAACCAATGCCATTTGCATATCAAAGTAATAAGGCCGTTCCGTGGAAGTATACCCCTCCCGCGTCCAGTGAAAGAGTTGCAACCGAAGTTGACTCCCTATCAGCTAAGGTAACTAACATCACCAGCCTCAGTGGTGTAACCCGCAGTGGTCGGGTGTTCGCTTCCCCTCACCCGGCGGAATTGCCCTCCAAAGGGAAAGCGCCCATGGTCCAAGAGCCCACAGACATAGCCACCCCCTCGAAAGAAGTAGATCCTCCAGTAGTAAGAGGGGTTGAAAAGAAAGAAGGACTTCAAGGAAAAACAGTGACTTTGGAAGAGGCCCATGAGTTCCTCCGCCTCATCCAACAAAGCGAGTTTAAGGTAGTCGAGCAACTAAATAAAACTCCAGCAAGGATCTCCTTGCTTGAACTACTTATAAACTTCGAGCCTCATCGTGCACTGTTGATGAAGGTCCTTAACGATGCCCATGTAGCACATGATATCTCAGTGGAGGGTTTCGAAGGCATCGTTAATCATATAACCATCAACAACTACATCGCGTTTGCGGAAGAAGAGATTTCCATTGAGGGGAGAGGACACAACAAGGCTCTACATGTGTCGGTGAGATGTATGGACCACGTCATCGCAAAGGTACTTATCGACAATGGATCGAGTTTAAATGTAACGCCGAAGACCACTTTGGAAAAGCTTCCTTTTAGTGCGTCACGTTTAAAACCGAGCTCGATGGTGGTGCGAGCCTTTGATGGTACTCGGCGGGAAGTAATGGGGGAAATCGACATTCCCATTCAGATAGGCCCCCACACTTGCAATGTGGTGTTTCAAGTAATGGATATAAATCCCGCCTATAGCTGCCTCTTGGGAAGACCATGGATTCATGCCCTGGGAGTGGTCCCTTCAACGCTTCACCAGAAATTGAAGTTCGCAGTGGGTGGACTTTTAGTGATAGTGTCGAGTGAAGAGGACATGTTAGTGAGCTGCCCCTCCTCCGCACCATACGTAGAAGCGGCGGAAGAATCATTGGAAATGGCTTTCCAATCCTTTGAGGTGGTGAGCTGCGCCTCTGTGGAACCAAGTCCGTCGCTACCTTCTCTCTCCAAAGCGGCCATAATGGTGGCGCGTGTTAGTGCTTAGCTCTACTGAGTTTTAAAAGATTGGCTAAAATTTTGTTAAAACATAAGCACTTAGACAATGAAGGAAAGCTGGAGTTGCTGCACATGATGTCCAACGTTATGTCAAGGAATCAGATTGGGCTGCACAATGCACAAGGCAAGATAAATGTCAAATGAAGAATTGAAGCTGCAGGATCCACGATGTCGGATACGATGTCCAGGACATCTTGCCCGAAAATACTGGACACATAAATCTGTTATATCTTTAACAGATTAATGTGCAGTTAGCAACAGATTGGCGATCTATCTTTAGGAACGAATTAAAAGATAATTAAAGTTCGAATTACAAACTTGAATAGTTCGTTCAGGGATTAAAGATTAAAGATAAAAACTAAAAGATCAAACTATATCTTTTAGATCTTTAAGTGCAGATTTTTCAGGAAAATGATAGATCTCATCCAGCGCAAGTTGTTGCAGCCCAGACACGCACACTGCTATATAAACATGAAGGCTGCACGAGTTTTCTACTAAGTCCGGGATTGAAGAGTTATTTTGTGAGTTTTGGGACTTGAGTGTTTTGTGAGCCACCTTGATGTCACCCTAACATCAAGTGTTGGACCTGAGTGTGTAGAGTTGATCTCTATTGTTCAGAGAGCAATCTCTGGTGTGTATTTGATTCAATTGTAAACACGGGAGAGTGATTGAGAGGGAGTGAGAGGGGTTCTCATATCTAAGAGTGGCTCTTAGGTAGAGGTTGCACGGGTAGTGGTTAGGTGAGAAGGTTGTAAACAGTGGCTGTTAGATCTTCGAACTAACACTATTTTAGTGGATTTCCTCCCTGGCTTGGTAGCCCCCAGATGTAGGTGACGTTGCACCGAACTGGGTTAACAATTCTCTTGTGTTATTTACTTGTTTAATCTGTTCATACAGTCAAATACAATCTGCATGTTCTGAAGCTTGATGTCGTGACATCCGGTACGACATCTGACCTCTGTATCAGAATTTCAATTGGTATCAGAGCAGGCACTCGAAATCACTGAGTGAGATCTAGGGAGATAAATTCTAATGAACATGGAGAAAGAAGGAGGACCAGTGAACAGACCACCAATTCTGGATGGAACCAACTATGAATACTGGAAAGCAAGGATGGTGGCCTTCCTCAAATCACTGGATAGCAGAACCTGGAAAGCTGTCATCAAAGGTTGGGAACATCCCAAGATGCTGGACATAGAAGGAAAGCCCACTGATGGATTGAAGCCAGAAGAAGACTGGACAAAAGAAGAAGACGAATTGGCACTTGGAAACTCCAAAGCCTTGAATGCCCTATTCAATGGAGTTGACAAGAATATCTTCAGACTGATCAACACATGCACTATGGCCAAGGATGCATGGGAGATCCTGAAAACCACTCATGAAGGAACCTCCAAAGTGAAGATGTCCAGATTGCAACTATTGGCTACAAAATTCGAAAATCTGAAGATGAAGGAGGAAGAGTGTATTCATGACTTCCACATGAACATTCTTGAAATTGCCAATGCTTGCACTGCCTTGGGAGAAAGGATGACAGATGAAAAGCTGGTGAGAAAGATCCTCAGATCCTTGCCTAAGAGATTTGACATGAAAGTCACTGCAATAGAGGAGGCCCAAGACATTTGCAACATGAGAGTAGATGAACTCATTGGGTCCCTTCAAACCTTTGAGCTAGGACTCTCGGATAGGACTGAAAAGAAGAGCAAGAACTTGGCGTTCGTGTCCAATGATGAAGGAGAAGAAGATGAGTATGACCTGGATACTGATGAAGGTCTGACTAATGCAGTTGTGCTCCTTGGAAAACAGTTCAACAAAGTGCTGAACAGAATGGACAGGAGGCAGAAACCACATGTCCGGAACATCCCTTTCGACATCAGGAAAGGTAGTGAAAACCAGAAAAGGTCAGATGAAAAACCCAGTCACAGCAAAGGAGTTCAATGCCATGGGTGTGAAGGCTATGGACACATCAAAGCTGAATGTCCCACTCATCTCAAGAAGCAGAGGAAAGGACTTTCTGTATGTCGGTCTAATGATACAGAGAGTGAACAAGAAAGTGATTCTGACAGAGATGTGAATGCACTCACTGGGAGATTTGAATCTGCTGAAGATTCAAGTGATACAGATAGTGAAATCACTTTTGATGAGCTTGCTATATCCTATAGAGAACTATGCATCAAAAGTGAGAAGATTCTTCAGCAAGAAGCACAACTAAAGAAGGTCATTGCAAATCTGGAGGCTGAGAAGGAGGCACATGAAGAGGAGATCTCTGAGCTTAAAGGAGAAGTTGGTTTTCTGAACTCTAAACTGGAAAACATGACAAAATCAATAAAGATGCTGAATAAAGGCTCAGATATGCTTGATGAGGTGCTACAACTTGGGAAGAATGTTGGAAACCAGAGAGGACTCGGGTTTAATCATAAATCTGCTGGCAGAATAACCATGACAGAATTTGTTCCTGCCAAAAACAGCACTGAAGCCACGATGTCACAACATCGGTCTCGACATCATGGAACGCAACAGAAAAAGAGCAAAAGAAAGAAGTGGAGGTGTCACTACTGTGGCAAGTATGGTCACATAAAGCCCTTTTGCTATCATTTACATGGCCATCCACATCATGGAACTCAAGGTCGCAGCAGCGGAAGGAAGATGATGTGGGTTCCAAAACACAAGACTGTTAGTCTTGTTGTTCATACTTCACTTAGAGCATCAGCTAAGGAAGATTGGTACCTAGATAGCGGCTGTTCCAGACACATGACAGGAGTTAAAGAATTCCTGGTGAACATTGAACCTTGCTCCACTAGCTATGTGACATTTGGAGATGGCTCTAAAGGAAAGATCACTGGAATGGGAAAGCTAGTCCATGATGGACTTCCTAGTCTGAACAAAGTACTGCTGGTGAAGGGACTGACTGCGAACTTGATCAGCATCAGTCAGTTGTGTGATGAAGGATTCAATGTAAACTTCACAAAGTCAGAATGCTTGGTGACAAATGAGAAGAGTGAAGTCCTAATGAAGGGCAGCAGATCAAAGGACAACTGTTACCTATGGACACCTCAAGAAACCAGTTACTCCTCCACATGTCTATTCTCCAAAGAAGATGAAGTCAAAATATGGCATCAAAGATTTGGACATCTGCACTTAAGAGGCATGAAGAAAATCATTGACAAAGGTGCTGTTAGAGGCATTCCCAATCTGAAAATTAAAAAAGGCAGAATCTGTGGTGAATGTCAGATTGGAAAGCAAGTCAAGATGTCCCACCAGAAGCTTCAACATCAGACCACTTCCAGGGTGCTGGAACTACTTCACATGGACTTGATGGGGCCTATGCAAGTTGAAAGCCTTGGAGGAAAGAGGTATGCCTATGTTGTTGTGGATGATTTCTCCAGATTTACCTGGGTCAACTTTATCAGAGAGAAATCAGACACCTTTGAAGTATTCAAGGAGTTGAGTCTAAGACTTCAAAGAGAAAAAGACTGTGTCATCAAGAGAATCAGGAGTGACCATGGCAGAGAGTTTGAAAACAGCAAGTTTACTGAATTCTGCACATCTGAAGGCATCACTCATGAGTTCTCTGCAGCCATTACACCACAACAAAATGGCATAGTTGAAAGGAAAAACAGGACTTTGCAAGAAGCTGCTAGGGTCATGCTTCATGCCAAAGAACTTCCCTATAATCTCTGGGCTGAAGCCATGAACACAGCATGCTACATCCACAACAGAGTCACACTTAGAAGAGGGACTCCAACCACACTGTATGAAATCTGGAAAGGGAGGAAGCCAACTGTCAAGCACTTCCACATCTTTGGAAGTCCATGTTACATTTTGGCAGATAGAGAGCAAAGGAGAAAGATGGATCCCAAGAGTGATGCAGGGATATTCTTGGGATACTCTACAAACAGCAGAGCATATAGAGCATTCAATTCCAGAACCAGAACTGTGATGGAATCCATCAATGTGGTTGTTGATGATCTAACTCCAGCAAGAAAGAAGGATGTCGAAGAAGATGTCAGAACATCGGGAGACAATGTAGCAGATACAGCTAAAAGTGCAGACAATGCAGAAAACTCTGATTCTGCTACAGATGAACCAAACATCAATCAACCTGACAAGAGACCCTCCATTAGAATCCAGAAGATGCACCCCAAGGAGCTGATTATAGGAGATCCAAATAGAGGAGTCACTACAAGATCAAGGGAGATTGAGATTGTCTCCAATTCATGTTTTGTCTCCAAAATTGAGCCCAAGAATGTGAAAGAGGCACTGACTGATGAGTTCTGGATCAATGCTATGCAAGAAGAATTGGAGCAATTCAAAAGGAATGAAGTTTGGGAGCTAGTTCCTAGACCCGAGGGAACAAATGTGATTGGCACCAAGTGGATCTTCAAGAACAAAACCAATGAAGAAGGTGTTATAACCAGAAACAAGGCCAGACTGGTTGCTCAAGGCTACACTCAGATTGAAGGTGTAGACTTTGATGAAACTTTCGCCCCTGTTGCTAGACTTGAGTCCATCAGATTGTTACTTGGTGTAGCTTGCATCCTCAAATTCAAGCTGTACCAGATGGATGTGAAGAGCGCGTTTCTGAATGGATACCTGAATGAAGAAGTCTATGTGGAGCAGCCAAAGGGATTTGTAGATCCAACTCATCCAGATCATGTATACAGGCTCAAGAAGGCTCTCTATGGATTGAAGCAAGCTCCAAGAGCTTGGTATGAAAGGCTAACAGAATTCCTTACTCAGCAAGGGTATAGGAAGGGAGGAATTGACAAGACTCTCTTTGTCAAACAAGATGCTGAAAACTTGATGATAGCACAGATATATGTTGATGACATTGTGTTTGGAGGGATGTCTAATGAGATGCTTCGACATTTTGTCCAACAGATGCAATCTGAATTTGAGATGAGTCTTGTTGGAGAGCTGACTTATTTTCTGGGACTCCAAGTGAAGCAGATGGAAGACTCCATATTCCTCTCACAAAGCAAGTATGCAAAGAACATTGTCAAGAAGTTTGGGATGGAAAATGCCAGCCATAAAAGAACACCTGCACCTACTCACTTGAAGCTGTCAAAAGATGAAGCTGGCACCAGTGTTGATCAAAGTCTGTACAGAAGCATGATTGGGAGCTTACTATATTTAACAGCTAGCAGACCTGACATCACCTATGCAGTAGGTGTTTGTGCAAGATATCAAGCCAATCCTAAGATAAGTCACTTGACTCAAGTAAAGAGAATTCTGAAATATGTAAATGGCACCAGTGACTATGGGATTATGTACTGTCATTGTTCAGATTCAATGCTGGTTGGGTATTGTGATGCTGATTGGGCTGGAAGTGCAGATGACAGAAAAAGCACTTCTGGTGGATGCTTCTATTTGGGAACCAATCTTATTTCATGGTTCAGCAAGAAGCAGAACTGTGTGTCCCTATCTACTGCAGAAGCAGAGTATATTGGAGCAGGAAGCAGCTGTTCACAACTAGTTTGGATGAAGCAGATGCTTAAGGAGTACAATGTCGAACAAGATGTCATGACATTGTACTGTGACAACTTGAGTGCTATTAATATTTCAAAAAATCCAGTTCAACACAGCAGAACCAAGCACATTGACATTCGACATCACTATATTAGAGATCTTGTTGATGATAAAGTTATCACACTAGAGCATGTTGCCACTGAGGAACAAATAGCAGATATTTTCACAAAGGCATTGGATGCAAATCAGTTTGAAAAACTGAGGGGCAAGCTGGGCATTTGTCTGCTAGAGGATTTATAGCAATTACTGTTATCTGAATGTGCTCAAACGTTAATAGCGCGTTCTCTACTGGGCCAAAACAAATTCGACCGTTGCTTCACACGTCCCTCTACATTCCCCATTCAAACTCATATTTTAGTGGTAATCTCGTATTCAGCATTCCACAACAGCTCTCAGATTTTCACGAAACCATTTCAAAAGCTCTGCTTCTCCATGGCTACCTCACCAAAAGATACTGCATCTCCTGGTTCACCCTCTGTACCATCATCTCCATCATCCACCAAAGCACCATCAAACCAGGAACAACCTGAATTCCACATCCAACCCATACAAATGATTCCTGGTCAAGCCCCTGTTCCTGAGAAACTGGTTCCCAAAAGACAACAGGGAGTGAAGATTTCTGAAAACCCTAGCCTTGCAACAAGTCCTAGGGAAGTAGACCCGGAGATGGATAAGAAGATCCGCAGTATTGTGAGTAGCATTCTGAAAAATGCCTCTGTCCCTGATGCTGATGAAGATGTTCCAACATCTTCCACCCCAAATGTTTCTGTCCCTGATGCTGATAAAGATGTTCCAACATCTTCCACCCCAAATGCTGAAGTCCTCTCTTCATCCAGTAAAGAGGAATCAACAGAGGAAGAGGATCAAGCCACAGAGGAGACCCCTGCACCAAGGGCACCAGAACCTGCTCCAGGTGACCTCATTGACCTAGAAGAAGTAGAATCTGATGAGGAACCCATTGCCAACAAGTTGGCACCTGGCATTGCAGAAAGATTACAAAGCAGAAAGGGGAAAACCCCCATTACTAGGTCTGGACGAATCAAAACTATGGCACAGAAGAAGAGCACACCAATCACTCCTACCACATCCAGATGGAGCAAAGTTGCAATCCCGTCCAAGAAGAGGAAAGAAATTTCCTCATCTGATTCTGATGATGATGTCGAACTAGATGTTCTCGACATCAAGAGAGCCAAGAAATCAGGGAAAAAGGTGCCTGGAAATGTCCCTGATGCTCCATTGGACAACATTTCATTCCACTCCATTGGCAATGTTGAAAGGTGGAAATATGTATATCAACGCAGACTTGCGGTTGAAAGAGAACTGGGAAGAGATGCCTTGGATTGCAAGGAGATCATGGACCTCATCAAGGCTACTGGACTGCTGAAAACAGTCACCAAGTTGGGAGACTGTTATGAAAGCCTAGTCAGGGAATTCATTGTCAACATTCCCTCTGACATAACAAACAGAAAGAGTGATGATTATCAGAAAGTGTTTGTCAGAGGAAAATGTGTTAGATTCTCCCCTGCTGTAATCAACAAATACCTGGGCAGACCAACTGAAGGAGTGGTGGATATTGCTGTTTCTGAGCATCAAATTGCCAAGGAAATCACTGCCAAACAAGTCCAGCATTGGCCAAAGAAAGGAAAGCTTTCTGCAGGGAAGCTGAGTGTGAAGTATGCAATCCTGCATAGGATTGGCGCTGCAAACTGGGTACCCACCAATCATACTTCCACTGTTGCCACAGGTTTGGGTAAATTTCTGTATGCTGTTGGAACCAAGTCCAAATTTAATTTTGGAAACTATATTTTTGACCAAACTGTTAAGCATTCAGAATCTTTTGCTGTCAAATTACCCATTGCCTTCCCAACTGTATTGTGTGGCATTATGTTGAGTCAACATCCCAATATTTTAAACAACATTGACTCTGTGATGAAGAGAGAATCGGCTCTGTCCCTGCATTACAAACTGTTTGAGGGGACACATGTCCCAGACATTGTCTCGACATCAGGGAAAGCTGCTGCTTCAGGTGCTGTGTCCAAGGATGCTTTGATTGCTGAACTCAAGGACACATGCAAGGTGCTGGAAGCAACCATCAAAGCCACCACAGAGAAGAAACTGGAGCTGGAACGCCTGATCAAAAGACTCTCAGACAGTGGCATTGATAATGGTGAAGCAGCTGAGGAAGAAGAAGAAGCAGCTGAGGAAGAAGAAGAAGCCGCTGAGGAAGAAGAAGATGCAGCAGAGGATACAGAATCAGATGATGATGATTCTGATGCCACCCCATGACCATCAGACCTTTATTTTTGCTTTTTACTAGCTATAGGGGCATGTCCCTTTGAACAATTGATTGCTATTGGTCTGTAATATTTGCATGCATTCTACTTTTGTCAAATTCTGTCTAAAAAGGGGGAGTAATAGTATTATGCATGATTTATGATTTTGAGTAGTAGGATACTATGTATGCAATAGTAGTATTATGCATGATTCATGATGTTGAGGGGGAGTTGTATGTATATGATTTTGAGGGGGAGACTGCTGCTGCTGATGATGACTGATGTAAGCTACTGTAACTACTAGTAGCTGATAGAAGATGCTGCAGTAAGAGCATGGAGACAGGGGGAGCAGAAAGCTGATGTCACATGAGATGTCTTGACATCCTGGAAAAGACTGGTAGCTGATAGAAGATGCTGCAGTGAACTGCTTCACAGCAGTAGGAGCATGAAGACAGGGGGAGCAGAAAGCTGATGTCACGTGAGATGTCTTGACATCCTGGAAACGACTTGCAACTTGCAGAATTTTGCTGTCGCCACTACAGATACCGCTGTGCTTGATTACTCTGATAATGAAAGTTGCTGATCCCACTTGCATAACTGCTCGTACCTGCTCAGGAAGTGTCTAAGTATGTTTTAGACAAAATTTGCCAAAGGGGGAGATTGTTAGTGCTTAGCTCTACTGAGTTTTAAAAGATTGGCTAAAATTTTGTTAAAACATAAGCACTTAGACAATGAAGGAAAGCTGGAGTTGCTGCACATGATGTCCAACGTTATGTCAAGGAATCAGATTGGGCTGCACAATGCACAAGGCAAGATAAATGTCAAATGAAGAATTGAAGCTGCAGGATCCACGATGTCGGATACGATGTCCAGGACATCTTGCCCGAAAATACTGGACACATAAATCTGTTATATCTTTAACAGATTAATGTGCAGTTAGCAACAGATTGGCGATCTATCTTTAGGAACGAATTAAAAGATAATTAAAGTTCGAATTACAAACTTGAATAGTTCGTTCAGGGATTAAAGATTAAAGATAAAAACTAAAAGATCAAACTATATCTTTTAGATCTTTAAGTGCAGATTTTTCAGGAAAATGATAGATCTCATCCAGCGCAAGTTGTTGCAGCCCAGACATGCAAACTGCTATATAAACATGAAGGCTGCACGAGTTTTCTACTAAGTCCGGGATTGAAGAGTTATTTTGTGAGTTTTGGGACTTGAGTGTTTTGTGAGCCACCTTGATGTCACCCTAACATCAAGTGTTGGACCTGAGTGTGTAGAGTTGATCTCTATTGTTCAGAGAGCAATCTCTGGTGTGTATTTGATTTAATTGTAAACACGGGAGAGTGATTGAGAGGGAGTGAGAGGGGTTCTCATATCTAAGAGTGGCTCTTAGGTAGAGGTTGCACGGGTAGTGGTTAGGTGAGAAGGTTGTAAACAGTGGCTGTTAGATCTTCGAACTAACACTATTTTAGTGGATTTCCTCCCTGGCTTGGTAGCCCCCAGATGTAGGTGACGTTGCACCGAACTGGGTTAACAATTCTCTTGTGTTATTTACTTGTTTAATCTGTTCATACAGTCAAATACAATCTGCATGTTCTGAAGCTTGATGTCGTGACATCCGGTACGACATCTGACCTCTGTATCAGAATTTCAGCACGTGTTATGCTCAGGAACGGATTTGAGCCCGGAATGGGTCTAGGCAAGGACTGCCTCGGGAATGCCGACGTGGTCGATATCAAGGGAAATCCATACAAGTATGGATTAGGGTATGAACCCGGGATGCCAGGGAGGAGGAACGTGCCGTCAAGATTTCGGGCGGACAGGGTGTGGCCCAGCCGTATTAGCCAGTGTTTCACCAGCGCTGGAATGGTGTCCGAGGAGGAGGTGGCCGCAATAGAAGAGGAGTTCCCTCAAGACCCACCAAGTTTTGTGCAACCATGCCACCCCGATTCCCAAGTGGGAAACTGGCGCGTGATAAGCCAGTCAGAAGTCTATACCGCCGATTCAATGTAATTAGAGCCTATAGATTTCCGTTCTCTTTTGTTTTGTGAAACCTACCTTATTAAATAAACAAAGAGATCTTGTTTCATCTGTTCTTGCGGTCCCACCTTTTCTCATATCATTTTGCATGTTTTTTGTTTCTTTTGTCTTGTTTGGTATAGATATGAGGGTCAATTCTTTGAGGATCCTAACAACGAGTGTTTGACAATCGATTTCGATCGAAATATAAGCCAAACGATAAACGAGGAAGAGGAAGAGGACGTCCTGTCACCAGAGTTGGAGAGGCTGGTCGCTCAGGAAGAACGTGAAATGAAGCCTCACCAAGAAGAAACCAAATTGGTAAACTTGGGGACCACGGAGGAAAAGAAGGAAGTAAAGGTAGGAACCGGCATGACCCCGCTTATCCGCCAAGGCTTGATAACCCTTCTTGAAGAGTATCAAGATGTCTTTGCATGGTCGTATCAAGACATGCCCGGTCTGGATTCTGACATTGTGCAGCATAAGTTGCCTTTGAATCCTGGGTCTTCTCCGGTTAAGCAAAAGTTACGAAGAATGAGACCCGAGATGTCTTTAAAAATTAAAGAAGAAGTGAGGAAGCAGTTTGATGCAAGTTTCTTAGCTGTGGCACCGTACCTGGAGTGGGTGGCCAACATTGTCCCAGTCCCGAAAAAGGACGACAAGGTTCGAATGTGTGTAGACTACCGGGACTTGAACCGAGCCAGTCCTAAAGACAACTTTCCCCTGCCACACATTGACATGTTGGTAGATAATACAGCCAAATTCGCCCTTTTCTCATTTATGGATGGTTTCTCGGGGTATAATCAAATAAAGATGGCACCCGAGGATGTAGAGAAGACCACTTTCGTCACTATATGGGGGACATTCTGCTATAAAGTGATGGCCTTCGGGCTGAAAAATGCTGGGGCAACCTATCAGCGTTCCATGGTGGCGTTGTTCCATGATATGATGCATAAGGAAATAGAGGTCTACGTAGATGACATGATCGCCAAGTCTCGGACTGAGGACGAACACCTTGTCAATCTGCGTAAGCTATTTGGAAGGTTGCGGAAATACCAATTAAAACTAAACCCAACCAAATGCACCTTTGGGGTGAAGTCGGGGAAGCTGCTAGGATTTATCGTAAGTCAGAAAAGGATAGAGATAGATCCCGAGAAAGTGAAGGCCATCCTTGAAATGCTGGAACCCCGCACGAAGAAGCAGGTTTGAGGGTTTTTGGGCAGGTTGAATTATATCGCGAGATTTATCTCACAACTCACCCCTACTTGTGAACCCATTTTTAAGCTATTACGTAAGAACCAGGCGGTCCTGTGGAATAGTAACTGCCAAGAGGCCTTCGAAAAGATCAAACAGAGTCTTGCAAATCCCCCGGTGCTCATGCCACCCGTAACAGGAAGACCTCTTTTCCTGTACATGACCGTTTTGGACGAGTCTATGGGGTGCGTGCTGGGTCAGCATGATGATTCTGGGAAAAAGGAGCAAGCTATCTACTATCTGAGCAAGAAGTTTACCGCATGTGAGATGAACTACTCAATGCTGGAAAGGACATGTTGTGCTCTGGTATGGGCATCACATCGGCTTAGGCAGTATATGCTCAGCCATACCACGTGGCTTATTTCCAAAATGGATCCCGTGAAATACATCTTTGAAAAACCGACCCTCACGGGACGAATCGCTAGGTGGCAAGTACTATTATCTGAATTCGATATTGTTTACGTCACCCAAAAAGCGGTAAAAGGAAGTGCCTTAGCGGATTATTTGGCGCAGCAACCTCTCCAGGATTATCGGCCGATGCACCCCGAGTTCCCAGATGAAGATATCATGGCCCTGTTTGAAGAGAAGCGGACGCACGAGGACATAGACAAATGGATTGTTTGCTTCGATGGGGCATCTAATGCTTTGGGCCATGGAGTAGGGGCAGTCCTTGTATCCCCGGATGATCAGTGTATTCCTTTCACAGCTAGACTAGGTTTTGATTGTACCAACAATATGGCCGAGTACGAAGCATGCGCCCTCGGGGTTCAGGCGGCCATTGATTTTGATGTAAAACTACTCAAGGTGTATGGAGACTCAGCTTTGGTCATACGCCAGTTGAAAGGAGAATGGGAAACTAGGGATTCGAAGTTAATACCCTATCAAACTCACATCTTGAGATTAGCCAAGTACTTTGATGACATTTCCTTCCATCACATACCGCGGGAAGAGAATCAAATGGCTGATGCACTAGCCACCCTGGCATCCATGTTTCAACTTGCCCCACACGGGGATCTGCCATACATCGAGTTCAAATCTCAAGGAAGGTCGGCATATTGTTATGCAATAGAGGAAGAGCGGGATGGGAAACCGTGGTATTTCGACATCAAGCAGTATGTCGAGAACAAGGAATACCCACCAGGGATTTCTGACAATGACAAAAGGACGTTGAGGAGATTGGCTACTGGTTTCTTTGTAAGTGGTACCATCCTGTACAAACGAAACCACGACATGACCCTCCTACGATGCGTAGATGCCAAAGAGGCGAACTTCATGATTGAGGAGATCCACAAGGGTTCCTTTGGGACACATGCCAACGGGCATGCTATGGCCAGAAAAATCCTTAGGGCCGGTTATTATTGGCTCACCATGGAAAGCGATTGCTGCGCTCATGTCAGGAAATGTCATAAATGTCAGGCATACGCGGACAATGTCAATGTTCCGCCACATCCTCTGAATGTTATGTCCGCCCCTTGGCCTTTTTCTATGTGGGGAATAGATGTCATTGGGGCCATAGAACCCAAAGCATTGAATGGTCACCGCTTCATTCTTGTGGCGATAGATTACTTCACCAAATGGGTCGAAGCAGCTTCTTATACTAACGTCACAAGGAATGTGGTAGTTAGATTCATAAAGAAGTAGTTGATTTGTCGATACGGACTCCCCATGAAGATCATTACTGACAATGGCACCAATCTGAACAATAAGATGATGCAGGAGATGTACGAAGACTTCAAGATCCAGCATCATAACTCTACCCCTTATCGGCCAAAGATGAATGGGGTTGTAGAGGCTGCAAATAAGAATATTAAGAAGATTGTTCAAAAGATGACGGTGTCATACAAAGATTGGCATGAGATGTTGCCTTTCGCCCTACACGGGTACAGAACCTCGATGCGAACTTCTACTGGGGCAACGCCGTATTCCTTGGTTTATGGGATGGAGGCAGTACTCCCGTTTGAGGTAGAGGTTCCTTCTCAGAGGATAATGGCGGAGTCAGGCCTAGAAGAGTCAGAATGGGCTCAAGCACGCTACGACCAACTTAACCTTATTGAAGGTAAGCGTTTGGCCACCATAAGCCATGGGCGTTTGTATCAACGAAGGATAAAGAACGCATTCGACAAGAAGGTGCGCCCACGCAAGTTCAACGAGGGTGACCTCGTGTTGAAGAAGATGTCCCACGATGTTAATGATAATCGAGGCAAATGGGCCCCGAATTATGGAGGGCCTTTCGTGGTGAAAAGAGCTTTTTTCTGGGGGTGCTCTGATACTCACCCACATGGATGGCGAGGAATTGCCTTCGCCCGTGAACTCCGATGTAGTTAAACGATATTACGCTTGAAGTCTGGGGCAATCGAGGGGACCGTTGCAGTTTCTGTTAATTCTGAGTTTTTTGTTCTTCTTGGTTTCCTCCAGGGATTCCCTTCCTCTGTATTTGTCTCGTTCTTTTAAGAAAAGATGGGCGAGGTTTTTGTCCTCCCTTTGGGTTCAAACCTTGTGTTTTAGATTTGTTATAGCTTGAGCCCTCTTCGCTCGGTGTATGGGGTGCCCCAAACGCTTATTTAAAATTGAATCTAACCAGCCCTCACTAAAAGAAAGTCATCGCATTAGGAACATTCATACATGCACATACACATGCATATTTTGTGGTAACAGGGGCAGGGCCTTCTTAGGTCACGGTTAGAAGTCAAGACAAGTTGACTGCGGAAATCAACCAAGGTAAGACGGTGACCGGACACGATTGGCCACGGATTTTGTTTCCTACTTGCAGGTATATAGGGACGGATGCAAGTGGGGATAGGGTCACGACCGACCGATCGTTGCCCCTTCCCGGTGGTAAACAAGCAGAGAACGTCGCTGCAAGGTAGCCCAGTATCCTTTGCATTCGCGGTTTCTTTTACTATTGTTTGTTTTAAATAAGTAATCGACGCCTAATTCTAGTTTTAGTAGGTTCAAGTAGGCAAACGCTAGCCCGTGAGGGAGGAGGGGACATGGTTAATGTTCCTCTCAAAAAAAAAATGTGGCAGGTTAGCTCGCCTGGGCGAGCAACCCCTGCACCCAAATTATAAAAAACGAGGGAGGGGAACGTTTTGGCATCCAAAAACTCCCCCCCCCCCCCCCCCTCCCCCTCATTCAAAAGATAAAGAACACGAAGGCTTGCGGTTTCTTGCTCCCCTAAGCCACTTTTGATCGCGTTTTGCTTTTGTTTTTGGTGTTTCTATTCACTCCAACAAGTAAGTATTCCATCCTTGATGTTTTTGCTTCCCATTGATGTGTTTTCTCCATCTTTTGGTGCCTTAAATTGTGAGAACATGCTTATATTTGTGAGACAGTTTTGGTTTGCTTTGGTGCTTGTTTTCTTGAATTGAGGATTTGAATGAAAAGGCCTTAGGCCTAGGTCGTATTCTGAAGCAATGGGGCATGCCACATTGCTCCCATTCTCTTGCAATTCATGTCCAAACATGCGCTCACCAAGTGTTCGGTGAAATGCCCCAATGGTGTATGAATATGATTTTGTAAAATTGGGATGGTAGGGCTGTTTTATGTATGTAGAGACAGCATAGGAAAGTCAAAATAGATGCCCAAATGCAATCCCAAGCTTAGGAGCCTAAACTTGTAGCTTCAATGCAAGGAAACATGCTTATGGCTAGGAATCCAAAAATTGGTTTTAGAATTAGAAAAGAATGAAAATAGGGACTTGTTTGTAAGAATTTGGGCTGCCCCCTGATTGGTACTTTGCACCTAAGTAACGTGGGAAATGCTTTTCAAATGGTGTGTAGATATATGTGTAAATGTAAAGGGCATGAAATTATTTGCAAAGGGTGAAGGAATATTGAGGTCCCTTCCTAAATGAATGTATGATAGCACGGGATTCCCTTTTGAATGCAAGTACGTGCATAATGTTAAATATCTTGCCAATATGCATAAGTGTGAGTGAAACAATGAAAGTTTGTATGATATATATATATATATATATATATATATATATATATATATATATATATATTGAAGTGTGTATAGGTAGTTTGTGATAGCAAATGTTTAGGACATAGTTAAGTGTAAATTTTGACGCAAGGCCTTAAGCATGAGAATGTGTGTTCTTTTCAAAATGCACATATATGTATGACAATTAGAATGAGTTGGATGGCCTCTATGTTGATATGAATAGTAGGATATTCTACACATACGCATGTGCATAAATGTGTTACTTTAAATGTGCGCATGAGTTCGTTCTAAACCGGAGAGATTAGCATGACATTTTTTGCGTTAAGACAAGCATTATCTTGTAAAACTAACTTCCAAATGTTTGTTCTTGCAGGAGATGGCCTCGAGGAAACTTGCCTCAAAGAGATCTAGGAGGGATAAAGCGGCTGAAGGAACCAGTTCCGCTCCCGAATATGACAGCCACCGCTTTAGGAGCGCTGAACACCAGCAGCGCTTCGAGGCCATCAAGGGATGGTCATTTCTCCGGGAGCGACGCGTCCAGCTTAGGGACGACGAGTATACCGATTTCTAGGAGGAGATAGTTCGCCGGCGGTGGGCATCGCTGGTCACCCCCATGGCCAAGTTCGATCCAGACATAGTCCTCGAATTTTACGCCAATGCTTGGCCTACAGAGGAGAGCGTGCATGATATGAGGTCCTGGGTGAGGGGTCAGTGGATCTCGTTTGATGCAGATGCGATCGGCCAGCTCCTAGGATATCCTTTAGTGCTGGAAGAGGGCCAGGAGTGCGAGTATGGCCAAAGGAGGAACCAGTCCGATGGGTTCGATGAGGAGGCCATCGCCCAGTTGCTAAAGACATCCATGCAAACCCCTGAAAGTCTGTCTTCTTTTAATGAATGCCCTAGGCCTTCTTCACTTGCACAACCCTCCCTAACAGCCTATGAATGTGTAGTGGAATCCCGCAATGCGTCACCGAATTTGATGGCAGGCACAATTCTGGCTAGTTCTCCGCACTACTTTTCTGCAGTTGAAGACTATCATGCCTGTTTAATGAAAAACTGGCTGGCTCTGGCTACCTTGCGGAGCAAACAAAATCTCCCCCAATCACACTGCCTGTATGAACAAACAAACTTTGTACAACCAGCTTACGTGGAAAAGATTCGATATTCTTTCTATGCCAATAGACTCGTGACATCCATGTACTGAGTCGTCAAATGAGCCACGTTAAGAAAGCTCCCCAAAGAATATAGTATCGTCAGCAAATTGGAGCATATTGACTGGGATCTTTTTCTTCCCCACCAAAAAACTGTGATAGAGGTTTTTGGAAACAGCTTCCCTCATCATACCTGTTAACCCTTCAGCTACTAGATTAAACAAAAAAGGTGCCAAGGGATCCCCTTGTCTTAAACCTCTTTGGGGTTTGAATTCATCAGTAGGACTGCCATTCACTAGAATGGATATGGAAGCTGATGATAAACACTCGAAAATGGAGGACACATGGATGACAACGCAATCCATTCATCTGGCTCCGGAAAAGGATGAGAATGGAGGATTGCCTTGAGGGTCCTCTCTTAGGCAATCATGGAACACAGCTCCAAACTTGAAAATGGAGGACACATGAATGACAACGCAATTCATTCATGTGGCTCCGGAAAAGGATGAGAATGGAGGATTCCCTTGACGGTCCTTTCTTAGGCAATCATGGGACCCATCTCCAAACTCGAAAATGGAGGACACATGAATGACAACGCAATTCATTCATGTGGCTCCGGAAAAGGACGAGAATGGAGGATTGCCTTGAGGGTCCTCTCTTTGGCAATCATGAAACACAGCTCCAAACTCCAAAGTGGAGGACACATGAACAGCCCTATACAATAACATTCATGTGGCTCCGGAAAAGGACGACAATGGAGGATTGCCTTGAGGGTCCTCTCTTAGGTAATCATTGAACACAGCTCCAAACTCGAAAGTGGAGGACACATGAACATCCCTAAGCAACATCATTCATGTGGCTCCGGAAAAGGACGAGAATGGAGGATTGCCTTGAGGGTCCTCTCTTAGGCAATCATGGAACACAGCTCCAAACTCGAAAATGGAAAACACATGAATGACAACGCAATTCATTCATGTGGCTCCGGAAAAGGATGAGAATGGAGGATTGCCTTGAGGGTCCTCTCTTAGGCAATCATGGAACACAGCTCCAAACTCGAAAATGGAAAACACATGAATGACAACGCAATTCATTCATGTGGCTCCGGAAAAGGATGAGAATGGAGGATTGCCTTGAGGGTCCTTTCTTAGGCAATCATGGGACCCAGCTCCAAACTCGAAAATGGAGGACACATGAATGACAACGCAATTCATTCATGTGGCTCCGAAAAAGGATGAGAATGGAGGATTGCCTTGAGGGTCCTCTCTTAGGCAATCATGCAACACAGCTCCAAACTCAAAAGTGGAGGACACATGAACAGCCCTAAGCAACAACATTCATGTGGCTTCGGAAAAGGACGAGAATGGAGGATTGCATTGAGGGTCCTCTCTTAGGCAATCATGGAACATATCTCCAAACTCGAAAATGGAGGACACATGGATGACAACGCAATTCATTCATGTGGCTCCGGAAAAGGATGAGAATGGAGGATTGCCTTGAGGGTCCTCTCTTAGGCAATCATAGGACCCAGCTCCAAACTCGAAAATGGAGGACACATGAATGACAATGCAATTCATTCATGTGGCTCCGGAAAATGATGAGAATGGAGAGTTGCCTTGAGGGTCCTCTCTTAGGCAATCATGGAACACAGCTCCAAACTCGAAAATGGAGGACACATGAATGACAACGCAATTCATTCATGTGGCTCCGGAAAAGGACGAGAATGGAGGATTGCCTTGAGGGTCCTCTCTTAGGCAATCATGGAACACAACTCCAAACTCGAAAATGGAGGTCACATGAATGACAACGCAATTCATTCATGTGGCTCCGAAAAAGGATGAGAATGGAGGATTGCCTTGAGGGTCCTCTCTTAGGCAATCATGGGACCCAGCTCCAAAATCGAAAATGGAGGACACATGAATGACAATGCAATTGATTCATGTGGCTCCAGAAAAGGATGAGAATGGAGGATTGCCTTGAGGGTCCTCTCTTAGGCAATCATGAAACACAGCTCCAAACTCGAAAATGGAGCACACATGAATGACAACGCAATTCATTCATGTGGCTCCGGAAAAGGATGAGAATGGAGGATTGCCTTGAGGGTCCTCTCTTAGGCAATCATGGAACACAGCTCCAAACTCGAAAGTGGAGGACACATGAACAACCCTAAGCAATAACATTCGTGTGGCTCTGGAAAAGGACGAGAATGGAGGATTGCCTTGAGGGTCCTCTCTTAGGCAATCATGGAACACAACTCCAAACTCGAAAATGGAGGTCACATGAATGACAACGCAATTCATTCACGTGGCTCCGAAAAAGGATGAGAATGGAGGATTGCCTTGAGGGTCCTCTCTTAGGAAATCATGGAACATAGCTCCAAACTCGAAAATGGAGGACACATGAATGACAACGCAATTCATTCATGTGGCTCTAGAAAAGGATGAGAATGGAGGATTGCCTTGAGGGTCCTCTCTTAGGCAATCATGGAACACAGCTCCAAACTCGAAAATGGAGGACACATGAACAGCCTTAAGTAATAACATTCATGTGGCTCCGAAAATGGGTGTTTGGCGGGACCGAACGGTCCACCGGGTTTTTCCACCTAAAAGGATAATATGCTTTTTGAAAAAAAAAAAAAATCATTCGCGAGAGCACCACATCTTAGAGAAACAATATACTTGTGCCAAGGGTAATCTTCCTTGTAACCGAGAATGAAGGGTAGGGTGTCAACTTCTAGCTTTCAAATGAACACGCAGGGGAAACATCGGGCTAAGCTGAAAATAAATCACTCATAGTGTATAAAACTCACAAGGCAAGTGTTTTATCCTACTTCCAAACCATAACTGCACCATGACTTCATTTTGCACACGATTTCCTATCGAATCAAAGATCAAACGTACAATCACGGACCAATAGGATTTTCTCGAGGATAGTGTTTTTTGGAGCGGAAGCTGGGTGTTTCGGTCTTTTCCTCTTTGTTAATGTGGGGTGGGATATTGCCAGTCAAGAATGATTCTGAGTGGCAATCTGTCTTTGAAGAATTTTTGTCCTCTTTTTTTCATTGATCGAGGATTGCTTCTTTTCCCTTTTCACTTCTTTTCAATCTTTGATCGGGAATCCTTCTTTCCTTTCTTCTGTTCTTTTCTTTATTTTCATTTTTCTTTTTTTCTTCCTTTCCATTTCTTCCTTTTCTTTCTTTTCACTTTTCCTTCCCCATCCCTTTCTTTGGGAAATCGGGTTTAGCATTCTATTTGCTCTCCCTTGAGGAGATTCCGCTGTCCTTTGCTTTGGGGGAAAGAATGAGGATTCCTTTTTTACAGGCCAAGGTTCAAAAAGGTCTAAGGTTGTGTTTCAATGGGGTCTTTTATCGTGGGAACCCAATCTTGATATCTGGGGCGAAACAAATTTGGGTGTCAAGATGTCGGTCTCGGGCCGAACTCCCCTATCACTCCATAAGGCACGCGTGACAATGATGATTCGAAAACAACGTGCAAAATCAGTCATGGCTACAGCCAGGTGGGCACTCAAGCATCCCTTTTATGGCATTGTGATACTACGGTTGGGAATTTACACAGATAGACCCAAAGTTTCCAAGTTATGTTCTTTTATTAGTTCAATGAATTCATCCATTCTTATCTCGGTTTATTCCAGAAAATAAACTCTTAGCATCGGTCCCTTATTTCCAGAAGATACGTTTGCTCTTTACGAATGATTTATACTTCTTAACTATAACATGTCAACCATCGCGGTCTTTCTTTCTTTTTCCTTTTTTGTTTTATTTTTATATACGTTCACTACAACTATACACCTGTGGTCCTTTATGAGGAAAATCTTTCTTTGTACATCTATATTTTTATACATGACAAACCTTTTTTGTACACACATTGGAATTCTCTCTCTTGACATCACATGATCAAACCCTATTTACATTCCAAGATCTTTTTCGTTTTTCTCCAACACACACCTATGGCTCATACAAAAGTTTCTTTATATACATTCGTTGCTCACACACACAAGAATTTCTCTCCACGCATCACTTACACACACAAAAACCTTCCATACACACTTTCTTTTTACATACATGTATAAATAAAACCTTTTCTTTTCTCTATAAACATGACTTTTATTCACAACGCTTCTTTCTTTTTATTAGGATTTTTGGTTTATTTTATTTTTAGGACGACGTTCCTAAATGGAAAACTCCACACAAATCCGGAATTTCAAAAAAACACTATTGACAACAATGAAGTAAATACTAACGTAACAGTTCAAACGACATGTATGCACAAAACAAAAGCCAATCTAAACGAAACAAGCGTTAGTCCCTCAAGTCATAGAAACAAGATAACATATGAATGATAAATGATGGAACATACGGATTTGGGGATCCCACGGTCATGTAGCTCCGCATGCCACCGGACTCTTGGGACACGGTAACAAAAAGTGGGGTGGTCGACAAAAGCAGGGCTTTTGCTCCTACGTATCCTCAATTTGTGATGAGGAACTCAGACCTACGTAGTTCTTGACACTTGTGAGACTAAAAATAGTCTCAGTGTTTTCTTCTCCAAAATGCGAACATGCTTTAGTAAAGAGACAAAACTTCCAACTGATCAGAGCAACATATGCTTTTTGGATGAAAAACAATGTGTCTATCGGGGAAGGAGAGTATGCTGATGAAATTTTCTCACAACCGTAAATGAGATTTTGGATGTTAGCATTTCGTTTCTAAACGACCATTTAGAGGAAACACTGGGTCCAACAAAGATAGGAGAAAATCATTCAAAGTGTATCAATCTCACACAGGTAAGTGTTTTATCCTAATTCCGAACCATAGATATGTCATGACTTGATTTTGCAAATCATTTCCTATCAAATCAAAGATTACATGCGTGATCATGGATCAATAGTACTTATTTTGGGAATGGTTTTTAGGTGGGGAATTTGGCTTTGAGTGTTTTTGCCTTTTCCTTTTCTGTTTTTGTTTAGTGCGGGGCGAGAAAGTCGCTAGCGCACAGGATTTTGATTGGCAATCAAAGGGAGAGGACCACTTTAGGTCATGGTTTTCTTGTTTTTTTTTTTAGTTTATTTGGTGACAATTCTGTATTGTTCAGATATTGTCTGGTCTAAAGACCTTTCTGCATGTTTCTTCTGTTTTCTTCCGATCCTTGATTGAGAATTTTCCTTTCTTTTATTTTTGCTTTCTCCCACTCTTTCATTGGGAATTTTCTTTTTGTTTTGTGTCTTCTCCCTTTCTTGGATTGGGAATTCTCTCTTCTTTTTTTGTGTCTTCTCCCTTTCTTGGATTGGGAGTTTTCCTTCTCTTTGTGTTTTCTTCCGAGGGTAAGGATTATGGTGAGTTGGGATTTTGGCTCAAGGCTTGTAGAACGGCTGGTCATGATATATGTCAGGGTTTGGCCAGCGGTTCGGGGATAAAGGGGATGTCCTACATTATTTCCATGATACACATGCAACAATGATGATTAGGAAATTTTATGCAAAACTGGTCCCGCATGCACCCATGTGGACACTCAAGCATCAAGTTTTTATGGTCATGTGACACTAGGGCTCAAGATTCATTTTCCCTATTTTAAGTCAACCTAGTGTTTCCAAAATATGTTCTTTTATCAAATCATGCATTCATCCGAGTCTATCTTGGGTGTTCGAAAAACGTTTCGCAGCATTTACCCTTCAAATGTGTAAACACATTTTTTTTTTTGAAAAAAAAAAACTGGTTAAGATCAGTAAAATCTTTCAAAGAAAAGTTGGAAATTATCTCTTTTCACAAGCATGTTGTTTTTTAGCTAGACAACTTTTTATTTTTTATATCTTTTTTATTTTCTATTTTTTTTCTTCCTTCTTATCCTTTTCTTGCTCGCTCTCTTTTTGCTCTCTTTTTTTTCCATGAGGTATTTTGCTACCTAAACATACGTATAATATTTTTGCTATATACATGCATATCCAAGGTATCTTGCTACCTAAACATACATATATATGTTTTGTGAGATATTTTTGCTATATACATGCATATCCAAGGTATCTTTCTACCTAAACATGCATATATACATATATTTTTTTGTGAGGTATGACTACCTTCCGAGCTTGTGCTTGTTTTATTTAAATTCCTAGGATCATGAGCAACTAGGTGTGTCCTACTATTACTTGAGAAACAAAGGTGATCAAACAAGCAGAGATTTAAAAATTACTAGGTTGCCTCCTAGTAGCGCTTCTTTAACGTCTTGAGTTGGACGCTTGATGGCTTGTCGGTCACGGACCTAGTACTTTGCTTACCTTTGGCTCTGGACTTGGTCGCCTATTGGTCGGCCATGGGTCGTAAGCAACGCTCTAACCTTTTTGTGGATGAGCTGAGGTGAACTCTAGAGGTGATGGCGGTGCGTCTGTTGCCCGCTGCCGGCCATCCCCAGGCTGCTGTGGTGTTTCACCCTACGCCTGCCTGGGGATGCAGTACTTCTTGATGAAAGCTCGATTAGTAGGGGGCCTGATGCCCTTGCTGGAGGTGACAGGTACTCCGTAGAACTGACAGAGACCCATAATTAGAGCTTGACAACTCCAAGACCCTGTTGGACTTCTTCGAGTCCACTGGGTGTCTTGCGGGCACAATCCCCATCTGCAGGGGGGAAACGAGTACCTTGTAGGACTACAGAGGCCCGCAACCAGAGCTGGAAACCCCAGGGCCCCGTTGGACTTCTTCGGGTCCACTGGGCATCTTGTGGGCACGATCCCTGCAAACAATAGATGACATCAGAAATCAATTGAGCCATGTGCATACTTACCTATGTCACGATGGCATGACCTCGCTGGGGGGAACGGGCACCCTGTAGGACTGACAGAGGCCCGTAACCAGAGCTGGAAATCCCAGGGCCCTATTGGACTTCTTCGGGCCCACTGGGCGACTTGTGGGCGCGATCCCTGCAAACAAATAGATGACATCAGAAATCAATTGAACCATGTGCATACTTACCTATGTCATGACGGCACAGACCAACCGATACATCTGCAGGGGGAGATTGGCATTGTGGTCGCCGGGCAGAATGTTACTAAATAGCAACGTCATCCATATCCATGTAAAAGTGGTCATGTTGGTGCGCATGATCTGCACTCGTCTTTTTGCAGCGGCACGGGTGAAATCTTGCCCCGGTATGCATAGTAGATGCGCGATAGCCTCCCTCTCTGGATGTGCTCGCACAGTTGGTCGCCTTCCAATATCAGGGGGTGACCCAGGAACCATTGAAAGGAAACCACTGGCCCCTTAACCGGGAGCGCAAGTCTCGGTGAAGCATCTAAGGGCAAAGGACCTTATATTCTCTAAGGTGTGGATATGGAGCACACTGAAAATGAGGACGCGTAGCCCTCTAAAGGCGAGGGCGTGCAGCCCTCTGCAGGCGAGGACATATAGTCCTCTAAAGGTGATAGGTACTAGTACCCAAGGGTCCACCTTTATGAGAAAGCAAGAGATCGACTCATCGAGAAGGCAGGTCATCCAAAAAGATTGGACACGAGATGTAGGAACTCTATGCAGTTAACATGATTTTTAGGGATGCAGACGCATGCAACCTTTGTTGTGAAATTTGGTAATGCTGACCCCACATGAAACAATGCAATGCAATGGAAAGTTGTACAATGTTCATGACATTCTTTCCCTATTTCGTGATTTTGATTTTGATTAATTTTTTTTGGAAAAGACAGATTGATTGTCCTTTTGAAAAAGGTGATAATTCATGCAACCTTATCCTATCTTTTGCAAATCTCTCCGGGAACTCCCTCAGAGTGTATATTCTGTTTGATTTAGTCACTTGACCATTTTGGAGTGACGACAATGGAGCCGTTTGACGTTTAATCAATCTATTGAAATTCCAGGGTTTGTCTCCCCCTCCCCCTTTTTCTCTGTTAAAAAAACATCGACGGGTGAGAACTTTTGATCTGCCCCTATGTTCACTTGAGGCTCATGCACAATGCCCCTCATTGCCCCAGTGTACCAATTGTCATCTTTCGTCATGACCTTGTAGTTGGGAACCTATTGGGTGAGAACTTCTAATCTGCCCCTAGGTTCACTTGAGGTTTTTACATGGTGCCTTTCATTGCCCCAGTGTAGGGCTTTGAGGTACAATCGTTGTCTTTCGTCATGACCTTGTAGCAAGGAACCTATTGGGTGAGAACTTCTAATCAGCCCCTAGGTTCGTTTGAGGTTTATGCATGGGGCCTTTCATTGCCCCAGTGTAGGGCTTAGAGGTACCAATTGTTGTCTTGTTTTCACAACCTTGTAGTGATGAAGATTGAAAGATGCAGTTGATTCTTGCAAAAAGAATTTTCCAAGGACGAGAAATAGTTGAAGGATCTTTCAGTTGATGGATTAAGTCAAATGACTCCTATGTAGAAGCAAGATGTTTTGATGTCTTGATGATGCTAAAGGATCAAGTGCTTCTAAGTTTTACTCAAGACAAGAATCCAAGAAAATCAAGATATATGATCAAGTTGATCTCTAGAATCTTTAGGAAGAAGTTTCCAAATTGAAAATACAAAAGGTTTGACCAAAGAATTCTATCATTTCAAATTGAGATTTTCTCTATGGTAATCGATTACGAGCAGTTGAAAATGTTTATCACAGTCACTAGAAATTTGAATTCAAAATTTATAATGTGTAATTGATTACCAGAGGGGATTTTCAGAAAATAATTGCCAAGAGTCACACCTATTCAAATTTTTTATGAATGACCATCAAAGGTGACTTGGAAACATGAACTTAAAGGGAGTTTTCATTGCCCAAAAAGTTTTATCCTCTTAAAAGATTAAGAGTTTTTCTGAACTGAAATATTTTATCCTCTCAAAAAGATTCCTTGGTCAACCACTTGCATATTCAATAAGGAATTTTGATTGATCTTCATTGTACAATCCATCTCTTTTAAGATAGATCTCTTCTTCTCTTCTTCTTATTTCTGAAAAGGGATTAAGAGACCGTGGATCTCTTGTTGTAGAGGATTCTTGAACACAAGGGAAGGGTTGTCCCTGTGTGCATTGTTAATCCGAAAAGAGAGAGTGAAAGTTTAATTGGGGAATAGTCTCTGTATCTTAATTCAACCCCCCCCCCCCCCCCTTCTTAAGGTAACTGAGGTCCAACTTCCTATTCTTGATAACTCACTTCTCTCTAAAAAGACAAACTTTCTGGAATGAGGTCACATGAACGTCTTGAAAACACAGCCAATCAAATGCTTTTTTTTTCTTTTTCTTTTTGAACCCTTTTTTTTATTAATTAATTTTTTTTTATTTTGAAATTTATTTGTTTTGAACTTTACTTGTTGTTTTATGGCACCCCCACCAATGCGCAAGACGAGTAATCTCTGATTGAACGGTCTTGGAAGTCCAAACTCAGGAGCACAGGTCGCTTGAGCAAACAGACCAATGGCTTGCACCCACATTCCGGTGAAAGTTGAATAAGCAAAGATGCGTTTGTGAGAGGATGAGGGACAAAGATATCAACTTTATCCATTTTAACATTGTAACCGTGGTTTACAATAATGGTATAAACTTGAAAATCCTGATGAGTCATTTAGAGACATCTAACAACAACTTTCAAAATTGCCTCATGTGTGGCATCTCTTGTCAATGTCAGGATGTACACACGATTCTCCTCAAATTTCAGCCAGCCCATATCAATTAGACCTTGCACCTTACGCTTCAGAGCCCTACAATGCTCAATGGAACGCCCCGGGGCTTCTCCGTGACAAGCACACGTTGCGTTCGAGACGTATTCTCGGAGAAATGGAGGTTGATGAACCTTGACTAGGGTTATGGCTACCATTGAATTATCAAGTAGATATGGGAGCAAGTCAGCATAGGATACTGGAGTTGGGGTGAATTCTACAGGCTTTCTCGCTGCAAAATTCATTTATTGGTTGGTGTTTTGGTTTATGCTAAAGGTGGTGTTTGTCATTGGAAGTGCGGTAGGTAGGCTTTGTGGTTGATTTTAGGGATGGCCTTTGTGGATAACTGGGCGGTGAGTAAGGAGAAGGTTTGTTATTGGCTGAGTAATGACATTGTTGGGTTGGTGGGAAACTTGGTTGTATAGGAATGGCAGTCACAGCATGGGTTTCTCCCTCATTCTTACACTCTTCATTTGCCCTAGTTTTCTCATTCGTCCAAGCAGGATGACTAAATTTGCCTTTTTTCAGACCCACATTGATCCTTTCACTAGCAAAGACCAAATCCGCAAAGCTTTGAAGGTGCGTAGCCCACCATTTCCCATAGTAGAATACTGGTAATGTGTTTATTATCATTATCATTTTTTCTCCGTCATTGAGGTGCCACTTGAGCTGCCAGGTCTCTCCACCTTTGGGCGTATTCTTTTGAAGGATTCGTGCCCCCTTTTTGCACATGTTTTGTAGTTGCATCCTATCCGAAGCCATTATACCGACACTGCCTAGCGAAGGCAACCATTAGGTCCTCCCAGGAATAGACTCGGGAAGGTTCCAAGTTAGTGTACCAGGTAACAACTACCCCAGTAAGACTTTCTTGGAAGGAATGTATCAACAATTCCTCATCTTTTGCGTATGCCCCCATCTTCCGACAATACATCTTTAGATGGTTCTTGGGGCAAGTAATCCCCTTGTACTTGTCAAAGTCCAGCACCTTGAACTTGGGAGGGGTGATGATATTGGGTACTAGGAACAACTCTTCTAGGTTAGCAAAGGCATAATCTTCACTTCCTTCAATGGCCCTGAGCCTTTCCTCTAGATGATTCAGCTTTCCCATTTCTGCCATAGCATGAGGGTTTTTACTTGTCGTGGAATGCAAGAGGTGTAGTTGTGGGTGATACTGAGGGCCTTCCGAAGTGTTTTCAAGAGGTATACCACCAACTGCTTGCCCTTCAGTGGCATATACGAGGCAAGGCTCGAAGTCGGCTAGATTGTGGCGGGGAATTTCATGTGTCTCCCCCACGGTTTAAGAGACATGTGCATGATCAGTTTGGGTTTGTTGGCTCTCAATGGGTATAGGAGTGGAGTTATTGACATTCTTATTGGGAGTGTACGCCACATTGGGTGGCATATAGTTAAGAGGCAAGCCATATGGCGGGAAGGCGTGCTTGTTTTGAATTTGCACATCATGGGGGCCGCCCGTACTTCCCAAATCTTTGCCTACCATATCTGAGGTTGGATGATTCATTTGGTTGATGCCGGATGGGGACATCAGGTTCACCTTAGCAACAACGCTGGTAGCGGTAATTGCAACCGCATTGGCTTCCATTATCTTCTTCACGCTCATCATGGCCTCCATCATTGCGGCCATTTGCTCTTTCATGGCCTCCATGTCGGCCTCCATCTACTCTTGTATCTCCTCTACTTCACCCATTACTCTAGCTCTAGCACAAGTTCGGTGAGGGCACCGTAAAGCATGTTTTTTTTCTTTTTTATAACAATGATTAAGTTCTTCTTTTTTTTTTTTCAAGGAAAGAATGCAATGAGCAATGCAACCAATGAACAACATGGATGTATGCGAATGATGCACAATTGAAGTATTGCAAATTTTTACACAGGATATGGGGTTGAATCAATTTAGATTTTCAACATGGTCCATGACATCTCCGTCAAGGTGAAACTGGAAGTAACAGGGACATCAACAGCCCTAAATGTGTTTGGCAGTAGACGAAGGAGCAATGTAACACGATCCATCTTTTGCCCCAATTTTTTGCAAGATGGTTACTTCCATACTTCAACTTGACTCGATGAACCTTTTCGTAAAAGCACGAGCTTGGTTCAACCCCATAACCCAGAGAATGGCAATTTCGATCGCCAATACTTCAACAACATTTCATAGGGATGAAAGACTCGAGAATACGCATGCTATGCATGGAAAATGTAATTATGAGATTGAGATGCCCGAAGAGACATCCTTTCTTAATTAACCACGCATTAGGTACCATGCTCAATCATTTTGTTTTGTTATTTGTATTTTTTTTTTTAATTTTAGAAATGGGTTTATGATCCCAACATGGTTGGCTCATGGTACCTAACACATGCAACTAAGAATGCATCATGAATTTTCATGCTTCCCTTTTTTTTGTCAGTTGAAGGGGAAAACGCAAAGGTCACACACGAGCAAACATGAAAACAATTAGTATGCAATTTGTAGATCAAAAAATTTTGTTGAACGCATATGCATGATGATGCAATGACTCATGCAAAATGTGATGCTGGAATATGATAACGGACAAATGTAGGAACGATATGTTCGTTATGATGCCATGAAGAGATGCTTATGTGATGCATGATATGAATGCATTTACGGACACGAGAGCCCGGAAAATCATTTCTCCTTACTTGCGCATTCGGGGACGCAGTGCCCCATGTGTGCAGTTAAGAAGACGATTTGGATCTTCCGACTTCCCATGACAAAAGACGATACAAACATACAACGCGTGCGTGACGACATGATGTAGACGCGCAAAAGCATAACACGGGGAGAAAACACAACAAAGGGGTAATTTACATATACGAGACCAAAAAGATCCAACTTTAATGCTACGTTTTGGGCATGATGGCGCCTCAACGTAGTATTAAAAAGGTTACGTATTACTCTAAAGAAACCAAACATCACTAGCAAAACTATAAACTAGTGCTATTTACCAAAAAAATGCATGAGAACAAATGGCACGGAGCGTGTTTGCTTTTTGCCCCTATTTGGGAACCTACAGGACAATATCTAGGGGTCTCTAATAACTACTTCCCAACGATTTATAACTCACACGGTTGTTTTCTAGAGGTATCATCACTTAAGATAATAATATTGTGGCGGTATGGAATACCAGCAACAACACATTATAAAGAGAGAAAGCTCTAGACAAGGTTTTACTATTATCAAGCAAGTCGGAGACCTAGCATGATGATAGCTTCACCTCCACTCCTTAAATTCCCATGAACCCGGGTATAGGGCCCCTTTTTTACTCAAACCCGTGGGTGCTTAGAATGCAGTGTAAAGAATGCGAAATAGACAACAGTTATTTACATTTTACACAGTTCAACAAATGCACACACGAAGTTTCACAAATCCACAATTCCTTAAAATAGGCCTAACTCACAAAAATAGTCCTCAGTGGAGTCGCCAACTGTCACAACGTGCCCTTCGCGGGCGAGCGAGGGCGAGGCTCACGGGTGCGCTTTCCAAAGGAGGAAAGATGCGCAGAGTCGCCACCAACGTTTATTTGTGGAAAACGTCGGGAAAACCGAAGGAAACCGGTCAAAATGAAAATTCTAAGTTCGGGAGTTGTATTTACGCTTGAGGAAGGTATTAGCACCTCTCACGTTTGTCTCAAAGGACAACAGCCTATTTTTTAGAATTGTGGAATTGTGTTATCTTAACTTTTGTTTCTTTTTATTTTTTGAGGTCAACAAAAGTGGGGCTTTTGCTCCTACGTACCCTCCTTTGGAGAGGAAATCAAACCTACGTAGTTCTTTCTTAAGCGTGAATCAAGTGATTCTTTTTACTTGAAAGGTGATCATTTTAAGGCGTTGGACCTTAAAAATGATCCATTTTACTTGGTTAGAAACTGAAATGATAAACTTTCAAAACCCTATTTTTGTGGACGAGCTTGACTAGGCGAGTTGATTTTAGCCTTAGTTTCACTTTTAATTATTAGTCAATTCAATTAAGAATGAGAAATCCCAAAGAGAAAACGTCCGATTGATTTTTGTGCTTCATTTTACTAAAAGATATTTTTTTATTATTATATTATTATTTTACCTCTTTTTTGATTTCCAACGTGGTTACGGCACGACCGAACGATCGGAATTCATTTTAACAAAAATTAACGAATACTACAATTAAAATGAACGGTGGAAATTTATTTTATTTTTAGATTAGGCGAGAAACAACTTAAATAAATGACTGAAGCACGTCAAAAGGGGGTATAGAAAGCGAATGAAAACAAGAATAAAAATACACAAAACAAATGGGGACCACCACGGGTACATAGAAGGAATTGAAAAGCTCGATTTGGAAACTTACCCGTTGAAGAACGAAGAACGGATGAAGAACGGTGAATAACGGAGGAAAACCTTCACGGATTTGCTTACGGAAACCTCTCGGAAGCACCTTGGCTTGGATTTTCTTCACGGAAACAATTTTTTCACCCAAAACAGCTGAAATACCTCACCAGGGGCATTCGGGATCCTTAGAACAGCCCCCTTCAGCCTATTTATAGGAAAAAAGGGGAGGAGGTTGCCGCCCAGCTCGCCCAGGCGAGCTGGGTTGCTTCCTCCAGAAGCAATCCAGCTTCAAAAAATATTCTGGAAGGTCCAAATCAAATTTTCTAAATTGCTATTTGCACCCCCCCCCCAATTTTGATAAGTTCACCCCCCTTCTTTCGTAATTTACGGAAAAGTTACGGAAGCCTTACAGAAGCATATAGGACTTGATTTTCTTCTTTTTTTCTCTTCTATCTCACCCGTATTAAGTTAATTATGCTTATTTAGGATTATGGGAATTTTACGGAAGCATTACGGGTATCCCAGAAGCCCCGGAATCCCATTTTTCAACAAAACGGGGGGTGTGGTGGCCACCTAGCTCGCCCAGGCGAGCTCAGCTCGCCCAAGCGAGCTAGGTTGCTTCAACCTTAAGCAAGAAATTGCCCAGAAACCTCTAGAAGGGCCCAGATTCGAAAGTTACTATTTGCACCCCCCATTTTACTAAATACACCCCCCTTTGCTGTTTTTTTGGTGATTCTTTTTCCGTAACATTACGAAACTTTACGAATTTTGTAACGATACTTACTTTCCTTCCGCAAGGTTATGAATCCTTACGGATTATGTATTTACTCTTTTTTAGCTTTCGAAAAAGTTACGGAAACCCACGGATTGCGCAAAAACACCTCTTTTCGACTTCCGCCACATTACGGAATTTCACGGATCGCGCAAGCCTGCTTCCTTTTGACTTCTGAGACGTCTCGGGACTTCATTTATTGTGCAACAAAGGACGCCAAGTATCTCAAAGCGGCTAACCAAAGGTTGCATGTCATCAAGTAATAATCCCCGGACGAAATTAGGGTATGACAGTAGCGACTCCGTGCGTATTCCTTTCTTGGAACACGCACCTGCGAGTCACGCGTCGCCCTCCCGCCGAAGGGTAGGTTGCGACAGTTGGCGACTCCACTGGGGACTGTTTTTAGAGAGTTAGGCCATTTAATCTTGTGCAATGTTTTATCATGACTTTCTCCTTTGTTGGTTTCCCTTTATTTTTCTTATGTTCTTGTGTATATAACTCTTTGATGCTTTTAGTGTGTTTTAAAATGTATGCATGAGGTAAATATTTATTCATTTGATGCACACAAACACCAACACTATTTGCACACACGACGAGTTGAAAAAAGGGCCCTATACCCGGGCTCGTGGGAACATAAGGAGTAGAGGTGAATCTGTGATCATGCTAGGTCTCCGACTTGCTTGGTTACAGTGAACCCTCATCTAGAGTTTTTCTCTTTGATAACATATTGTTGCTAGTAGTCCCTACTGCTGCGATATGTTCTTCAAAGGGGATGATACCTCTAAAGACCATCAAGACAGATCTGACCACCTTGGGAATTATCACTAAAAGCCTAGTTAGCTCCCTCCCATATAGGCCCCTTGAATAGGGGCACGAAGCGGACTTGTTGCGTGCCATTTTTTCACACCACCATGCATAAGTGTCATGTACCCTTTTGCTTATATTTTGTGCATATTATCATACTATGTACATTCCCGTGTTGCGCCTTTCGCATATGCATCACGCACGGGTTCTGTCTTGATCCCCTCTCTTTAACAAACCAACGGAGGGTCTGTGTCACTAATCGAGGCCATACCCGAATCAAATAAACATGATAATGCAGTAACTAGGAAGTGATCCTAGGTCGTTTCCCATCGAGCAATGATAAACCAAATGTTCATAATATACTTGCACTAACAGTAACGATTGGGGGGGGGGGTTTGTTTGTTTTGTGATTTAAGGAGCAGAACAAGTAAACTGGAATACAAAACTAATAATATTAAAAATGGGTTGTTTCCTCTGATTCAGAAGTCATTCTCTTATCCTGGGTTATGGAGAATTTGTCCCTAACAGTAACCACTTAATCCAACCCTATTTCAATTTACTAAGCGAAAATCAACCTAGGGTTGTCAATACGTGATTAGGCACCACATACACCAGTTAGCCCTTCGTCCATTAAGCATGAACGCAAGTTAGGCTCAGAGGCAATTAATCGAACACGAAGCGTGCACTGATTAATGTTCACGAATTTGGGTTAACTAGTGAAGGGAAAACTGCCAGGGAACCACATTATAAACAAAACCTCAAAGAGAGTTGGGCTTCTTCCTCATAAGGAAACAACACCAGAATGATTAGCCTTCCATAGATTCAAACAGAAAACGTAAATGAAACATGAAGCAGAAATGTAAATAACAGAAACGTAAATGAGACAGAAACGAAAATGAAAACAGAAACGTAAATGAAAGTAGAAGAAGAAACAAGAACGAAATTGTAATTAGAAGCAGGAAACGGGAAATTGCATTAAGAACGAAAACAATAGCATTAGAACAGAAAGAACTTAAAACCCTAAACAAAGCTCTGAATAATGAATGGCATAACAGAATGCCTTGCATGAATCCCAAGGCTGCTATTTAAAAAGAGTCACTCAAAGTCACTGGGCCCTATTACAATACTCTGGCCCAAAACGAAATAAACACTAAACCACATAAAATAAAATTGCAAAATTTCCTAATTAAAAATTAACTAAGGTAAGCGCTGCTTTATTTTCCCTCTTCAAGTCCACAACCAAAATCCGGATTAAGCCCAACGTTTCATTAATTCCTGAAATTAGATTAAAAACATCAAATTAGCTAAATGAGACCAAATAATAAAACTACCTAATTAATTGACAATTAAGACCAATCAGTAATTAAAATGGTGCAAAAAGGGTTTAGAAAATAGAAGAAAATGGTGGCACATCAAAACCCCTCATACTTAGCCTTTTGCACTCCTGGGCAAAATGAAACAAAGAACAAAATCCAAGGATATCAAAGAGAGGCAAACGAAAACATTCACATATTTCTCAATGAACATCAAGGAATGAAAGGAATGGGTAACATCTAACATAAGGAGATCCGAAAAGTCAAGACATTCATGAAAATCATCCAAGCAACCCAATCATGGCAAAATAGTTAATCAGCTCAAGAATGAAAAGTGATAAAGCCTCACAAGATATACACTCTATCTCTCAAGTGTCTAGGCTACTATTTACCCTCAAAGCACCCATGAAAACAAACACCACATAAACTTGGCAAGATTCTAAGATTGACAATCAACCCATAAACACAAGCACATGAGGATCAAAAGGTCTTTTAAGGTTGTAATGGGGCCAAGGACAAGGTATGGAAAAATATGGAATAAGTGGCTGAATCCCAAAGGAATAGAGGAGCAATGGGGAATAAGTGCATATTAAGAAAACATAAGAAAATAAAAAGAAGTAAAGATAAAATTTAAACATAAAGAGTAGAACCAAGAGTCTCATCATTCTTTTCTTATTCATTCACTCAACTTTACTGTTTTTCTTTTTCTTTTTCGATTTTTTTTTTTTTTTTGCTTTGTAGCCTTTTGAGAAACAGCATCATATTCAGCATGTCCAACATTTAACCAATATGCAATGTATATCAAGTATGGCTCAAAATATATCATGAAGCATGGCCAACAAAACATGTTATCCAATGAAACAAAAACCCCCCTCACTTATTCCCAAAACAATTCCAAAGCTCCAAAATTCCTTAAGGATATGGTGATATCATGGTTTTTCACTTAAGGCTTGTAGTGAGCTTCAAAACAAGGAAAGGGAAACAAGGCTCAAAAGGGCTTTCAAAGGAATTAAGTCAAGGTAAGTCCATTTGGCTAGAAGCTTATAAGAACAAAATTGCCTCAATCATATCCAAATATGCATGTGAATTAGGAAGCATCAACAAGAATCAAGCCAAGGTTATTGTGCACGCAATCAATGGGGCAAAACACACCAAATGATTATGATGATGGATGGCTCAAATTCTCACAAAGGTAAACTCATCACTTTCAAATTGAGCTTTCAAAACTATCATGACATGTAGAGGAGAATCAAGGATTTCAAGTCACAAAATGTCAAAAACTTTTATTTTCAAAAAAATTACCCATTTCTTGAACATATCCTATGATTCAAAGAAAAAACATGCAAAGTCGTACATGCACACAGAATTGACCCAAAATATTAAACTAAAAATCCGACGAAACTAATCAACATTAACAAATTAACACAACTAACAAATTAACAAAACCAACAAAACTAACAAAAACCAAAGAACACCCCCCCCCCCCCCCCCATACTTAAACAACACATTGTCCTCAATGTAGCACAATTAAGAGATTAAAACAATTAAACCATCAAATAGAATTGGACAAGTGTAATAAAAGCAAAGAAGGAGATAGGAAAAGAAGAACTCCCTAAGTCATGGTGGAGGAAGAGTAGGGTGGAGTAAGGAAGTCTCTTCCACCACTACGTCCACTAAAGAAGGGTTCGTGAGGAATGGCTTAAGTCGATGTCCGTTGACCTTGAAGCTCTTGTTTGTGGAGTTGCTTTTGATCTCAACTGTACCTTAAGGAAAAACATTAGTAACAACAAAAGGACCAATCCACTTAGACCTCAACTTACCACTCATGAGTCCAAGCCTAGAATTATACAATAGCACTTTTTGCCCAACCATGAAGTCCTTCTTAACTATCATGCTATCATGGAACTTCTTGGTCTTTTCTTTGTAGAACTTGGCATTCTTGTAGGCTTCTAGGCGGATTTCATCTAACTCACTCAGTTGCAACTTTCTTTCCTCACCAGCTTGATCCATAGAGAAGTTGCAAGTCTTCACTGCCCAGTATGCTTTGTGCTCAATTTCCACTGGAAGATGACATGCCTTTCCAAAGACAACCCGATAAGGAGACATTCCTATGGGTGCTTTGTAGGCAGTCCGATGTGCCCAGAGAGCATCATCAAGCCTGGTACTCCAATCTTTCCTGCTTGGCTGCACAATCTTCTCTAAAATTCTCTTGATCTCCCTGTTAGAAATTTCTGCCTGTCCATTGGTCTGGGGGTGGTATGGTGTGGATACCCTGTGTACCACCCCGTACTTTTTAAGCAGGGCATGCATTGTTCTATTGCAAAAATGGGTTCCTTGATCACTAACAATTGCTTTAGGTACTCCAAACCTACAAAACAGATTAGACCTGACAAAATCTGCAACAACCTTAGCATCATTAGTTCTAGTGGGCTTGGCTTCCTCCCATTTTGAAACATAGTCAACTGCAAGGAGAATGTAAACATAACCAAAAGAGACAGGAAAAGGGCCCATGAAATCTATACCCCCAGACATCAAACACCTCACAAAATAGCATAGGTTGCTGAGGCATTTGTTGTCGCCATGTAAGTGTCTTTCCTGCTCTCTAACACTGCTCACAAGTGCTGCAGATCTTCCACGCATCTTTAAAGATGGTGGGCCAATAAAAACCACAATCAAGCACTTTGCAAGCTGTCCTTTGAACACCCAGATGACCTCCCGGTGCGGAAGAATGATAGAACTGCAGGACTGAGTTAGTCTCATGATCTGGAATGCATCGTCTAATGACCTGATCACTACACAATTTCCACAAGTAGGGGTCATCCCAAATAAAATGCTTAGCATCACTTTTAATTTTATCTTTTTGGGCCTTAGATGCTAAGGGAGGAAAAACAGAAGCAACCAAATAATTGACAATGTTAGCAACCCAGGGAGTAGAAAGAGAGTCAGAAATACTATACAGTATATACAAATGATCATCCGGGAAATCATCACGAACAGGTGAATTCGTATCCGATACTCGTTCGATCCGACTCAAATGATCAGCAACTAAATTTTGTGCTCCGCTCCTATCACGGATCTCCAAGTCAAACTCTTGAAGCCAGAGCATCCATCGGATCAACCTAGGCTTAGAATCAGCCTTCTTCAACAAGTACTTTAGAGCTGCATGGTCAGTATAAACAATAATGCGGGTACCAAGCAAATAAGATCGAAATTTTTCAAGAGCAAAAACTATGGCTAGAAGCTCCTTCTCAGTAGTAGTATAATTCGCTTGGGCAGCATCTAAAGTCCTAGAAGCATAATATATCACCCTGGGCAATTTATCAATTTTCTGAGCAAGGACAGCCCCCAATGCATAATTTGATGCATCACACATAAGCTCAAAAGGGGCTGTCCAATCGGGTGCCTGGATGATGGGGGTGGTAGTCAGCGCTCTTTTGAGGCAATCAAAAGCCTCTTTGCATCTGTCATTAAAGTCAAACTCCACCTCCTTTTGGAACAAGTTGGACAGTGGAAGGGCTACTTTGCTAAAATCCCTTATAAAGCGCCTGTAGAATCCTGCATGACCAAGAAAAGATCGCACCTCTCACACACAAGAGGGGTAAGGCAATTGTGAAATAACAGAAATTTTTGCAGGATCTACTTCAATACCCTTATTGGAAATAATGTGGCCTAAAACTATACCTTGCTCAACCATAAAATGACATTTTTCAAAATTTAGAACAAGGTTAGTTTCAATGCATCTATTCAAAATTTTTTCCAAACTATCCAGACAACCATCAAAAGAGGATCCATACACAGTGAAATCATCCATGAACACCTCTATGCAATTTTCTAAGAAGTCACTGAAAATACTAATCATGCACCGCTGGAAGGTACCAGGGGCATTGCACAGGCCGAAAGGCATCCTCCTATAGGCAAAAGTGCCGAAGGGGCAGGTGAATGTGGTCTTTTCCTGATCCTCAGGAGCAATAGTAATTTGCATATAACCAGAAAAACCATCAAGGAAACGATAGTGAGATTTACCTGCCAGGTGCTCAAGCATCTGGTCAATGAATGGCAGGGGAAAATGGTCCTTTTTGGTAACTTGGTTCAGCCTCCTATAGTCAATGCAGACTCTCCAACTGTTCTGCACCCGAGTAGGAATCAGCTCCTCCTTCTCATTTTTGATCACTGTGAGGCCGGTCTTCTTCGGGATTACCTGGACAGGACTCACCCATTGGCTGTCGGAGATAGGATAAATGATTCTAGCTTGCAAAAGCTTGGTTATCTCCTTCTTCACTACATCAAGAATCACTGGGTTGAGTCTTCTCTGTGGCTGTCTTACTGGTTTAGCTCCATCCTCTAAATTTATTCGATGCATACATGTGGATGGGCTAATACCAGGAATGTCCGCCAGGGTCCAGCTTATAGCCTTCTTATGCTTCTTGAGAATAGACAACAACTTCTCCTCTTGCTCATCAATAAGGGAGGCAGATATAATCACTGGAAAACTTTTGCTATTATCCAAGTAAGCGTATTTTAAATTTGATGGCAGAGGCTTCAATTCTGGTGTGGTTGGCTGGGTAGTGGTAGAAGGAGATGGTTTCTCAGCCTGTACCTCATAAAGAAAGTCAGAGGTATGTGTACTTCCTGAAACATGGTTAGTCCTATCTGACTCTATAAAATCAATCTCAAGAGGTAAAACACCACCACCAGACATGCAATCAATATCACTTTCAGCATCAAATTCAGACATATGATCAAGTACAATTTCAGACTGAATGCATGAAGAGTGAGAGGTATGCAGATTAGAGTAAAGATCAGTCATGTATTCATCTACAACATGGTCAATTATTTCAGCACGAAATACAGAAAGATCTTCAGATGGGTATTTCATAGCATCCAGAATATTAAAATGAACAGTTATATCACCAAACTCCATGGATAGTGTGCCTGTATAAACATCTATCTTAGTTCTAGTAGTTTTCATAAAGGGTCTGCCTAGAATGATGGGAACTGATCCTTGAGAAAATCCATCTTCCATATTCAAAATATAAAAATCAACAGGGAAAATCAGTTCGTCAACTCTAACTAAGACATCTTCTATGAAACCAACAGGATAGGCAACACTTCTATTAGCTAAATGAATTGCCACATCAGTTGACTGCAAGGGACCTAGAGATAGAGAATTAAAAATAGACAGAGGCATAACACTACCAGAAGCTCTTAAATCTAGCATGGCATTGTCAAACTTACTATTCCCTATAATACAAGGTATGCTGAATGTACCTGGATCTTTACATTTTTCAGGAATTTGGGGAACAGATTTACCAATCAGTGCAGAGACATTTCTGCCCATCCTAATTCGTTCACTTCCTTTAAGCTTCCTTTTATTAGTGCACAACTCCTTCAAGAATTTGGCATATCTTGGAATTTGCTTTATTGCATCCAGTAGAGGTATGTTTACCTCTACTTTTCTGAATGTTTCCAAGATCTCTTTCTCTGCCTCTTCCATTTTTTTGTTGGAAACTGCTCTTGGAGGGAATGGAAGAGGAGGAATGTGTTGCTTCTGCAAATCAAAATTACCAGTGGAAGATTCACCTGCACATAAATTGTTAGGTAAATTTTTGTCGTTACCTTTTTCTGGAGTAGAGTGAAGTTTGGCAGGTTCATTTGCAGATGAGGAAGGTGTTATGGGTTGAGGTCCTTGACACTGCTTTCCCGACCTCAATGAAATGGCACTACATTTTTGGGATTTTGGACAGCTTGGGAAGGCAGCTTGTCAGAATTCTGGGACTGTTGTTGATTCAATTGTGTAGCCAATTGTCCCATCTGATTGGTTAAGCTCTGAATGGAGGCTCTGGTCTCTTGTTGAAACTGCATGTTCTGCATAGTCATTTGCCTCACAAGTTCTTCGAGGGAAGATTGTGGAGGAGCCTCAACTGTTGGTTTTTTCTGGGGTTGTTGCTGTTGTTGGATTGGTGGAGGAATGTATGGTCTGCTTGGGCCAGCAGCATTTTGGAAGGAAGGAGCAGGTTGTTGTTGTTGTTGCTGAGGGCTAGACCATCTGAGATTAGGGTGGTTCCTCCATCCAGGGTTGTATCTGTTGTTGGAGAGGTCATAATTGTTCTGCTGAGGTTGATTTTGCTGCTGAGGTTGAGGAGGTCTATTGTAAATATTAGCAGCATAAGCTTCGGGCTGCTCAATTGCTCCAGGTTGCTGCATGGAAGGGCAAAGGTCTGTATGGTGGTCAGCAGAGGAGCACAAACCACAGACCCTTGCAACAGGTACAGATTTCTGGTTCAAGGCCAGCTGGGTTACCAAGTTAACCAATGCATCCAGTTTGCCTTCAAGCTTCTTACTTTCAGATGATGCAGCTAAGTTTGTAGCTACCTCATGCACTCCTCTAATGACTATAGCATCATTTCTGGCGCTAAACTGCTGGGAGTTGGAAGCCATCTTCTTAATTAAATTTCTGGCTTCAGCAGGAGTCATGTCTCCAAGGGCGCCACCACTGGCAGCATCTATCATACTTCTCTCCATATTACTGAGTCCTTCATAAAAATATTGGAGAAGCAGCTGCTCTGAAATCTGATGGTGAGGGCAACTGGCACATAGTTTTTTAAATCTCTCCCAATATTCATTCAGGCTCAATCCACTGGGTTGTCTAATACCTGAGATATCCTTCCTGATGGTTGTGGTCCTGGAAGTAGGGAAAAAAATTTCTAAGAATACTCTCTTCAGGTCATCCCAGCTCGTGATGGACCTTGGAGCAAGGTAATACAGCCAGTCCTTTGCCACTCCCTCTAAAGAATGAGGAAAAGCCTTCAGAAATATATGATCCTCTTGGACATCTGGGGGTTTCATGGTGGAGCAGACAATATGAAATTCCTTCAAATGTTTGTGCCGGTCTTCACCTACAAGGCCATGAAACTTTGGAAGCAAATGAATCAGTCCAGTTTTAAGAACATATGGGACATCCTCATCAGGGTATTGGATGCACAAGCTTTCGTAGGTGAAATCAGGTGCAGCCATTTCCCTTAGAGTCCTCTCACGAGGTGGAGGTTGTACCATGTTCTCAGAATGCTCAGAATCAGAATGCTTAAAATTGTAATGCTCAAAATCAGGATGTTCAAAATCACCAATAACAGAATGCACAGATTCACCAGTAATGGAATGCTCAGGATGATCAAAAGGTATAAAATGATGCCTAACTAATCTATGAAATGTCCTATCTATCTCAGGATCAAAGGGTTGTAAGTCAGATGGATTGCCTCTAGTCATACACTACATTCAGCATGCACAACTAGTTGCTTTGTCATGTAAATAAAGGTGCAGATTTGAACTACAGCTACCCTCAAATGATATCCAAATGACTTGAAATTTTGTGAGCAACCTTATAAAATGATGAGAAGATAGCACAAAAAATTTCAGGAAAAAATTCAAAGTCTAACTATGGAAGCTAAAAATGGTAGGTTAAGAAAAATAAGTGAATAAAACTTGAAATTGACAGAATCACTATTTTTGGACGATGGAGACCTCAGACGGCCTATGGCAGGCTTCCACGGCGTAGGAAATTTTTTTCTACCCCAAATACATATATAATAATTGCGATTCTGATAACCGGAGCAAAAGTTATGGCCGTTTGAAGTTTCGACAAACACAAAATTTGCTACTTTTTTGGAACTTTCAAATCTGACCAAACTAAAGGCTCTAGCTATTTTTCCCACAAAATATAGATTAAAAGAAGTTACCACAAAAAAATTCAGCCAAAAATAACAACTCTAGCTACTAAAACAAAAAATCTCAAATAATTCAGCATGGGTGGTCGCTAAAATCCATCTCTACTTGATTTCTACTACTACTCTGTTTTGCCGCAAGCAAAAGTGGTTGCTAAGTCCGTCGCAAAACACTATTCACAGCAAAACACCCAAAACTGAAACAGGGGAAGCGCTTAATAGGAAAACTGAAACAGAACACACACTAAACAAAATACCAGGACACTAAACAACACTAACACACATACTAACACAATACTAACAATTAAACATAAAACATGAAGGAATTAAACACACAACACTAGCTAGCTATTATGAACCTTTGGACACTGCTCCCCGACAACGGCGCCAAATTTGATCGAGGTCGTACCCGAATCAAATAAACATGATAATGCAGTAACTAGGAAGTGATCCTAGGTCGTTTCCCAACGAGCAATGATAAACCAAATATTCATAATATACTTGCACTAACAGTAACGATTGGGGGGGGGGGGTTTGTTTGTTTTGTGATTTAAGGAGCAGAACAAGTAAACTGGAATACAAAACTAATAATATTAAAAATGGGTTGTTTCCTCTGATTCAGAAGCCATTCTCTTATCCTGAGTTATGGAGAATTCGTCCCTAACAGTAACCACTTAATCCAACCCTATTTCAATTTACTAAGCGAAAATCAACCTAGGGTTGTCAATACGTGATTAGGCACCACATACACCAGTTAGCCCTTCGTCCATTAAGCATGAACGCAAGTTAGGCTCAGAGGCAATTAATCGAACACGAAGCCTGCACTGATTAATGTTCACGAAATTGGGTTAACTAGTGAAGGGAAAACTGCCAGGGAACCACATTATAAATGAAACCTCAAAGAGAGTTGGGCTTCTTCCTCAGAAGGAAACAACACCAGAATGATTAGCCTTCCATAGATTCAAACAGAAAACGTAAATGAAACATGAAGCAGAAACGTAAATAACAGAAACGAAAATGAAAACAAAAACGTAAATGAAAGTAGAAGAAGAAACAAGAACGAAATTTTAATTAGAAGCAGGAAATGGGAAATTGCATTAAGAACGAAAACAGTAGCATTAGAACAGAAAGAACTTAAAACCCTAAACAAAGCTCTGAATAATGAATGGCATAACAGAATGCCTTGCACGAATCCCAAGGCTGCTATTTAAAAAGAGTCACTCAAAGTCACTAGGCCCTATTACAATACTCTGGCCGAAAACGAAATAAACACTAAACCACATAAAATAAAATTGCGAAATTTCCTAATTAAAAATTAACTAAGGTAAGCGCTGCTTTATTTGCCCTCTTCAAGTCCACAACCAAAATCCGGATTAAGCCCAATGTTTCATTAATTCCTAAAATTAGATTAAAAACATCAAATTAGCTAAATGAGACCAAATAATAAAACTGCCTAATTAATTGACAATTAAGACCAATCAGTAATTAAAATGGTGCAAAAAGGGTTTAGAAAATAGAAGAAAATGATGGCACATCAGTCACCTTCTTAAATACATACGTTGGGCACTTTGCTACTCCAAGATGTTGTATCTAAGAAGGAGACAATTTCCCGGGCTCCCGTATTCATAAATTGCATCTGTGTCATATGCATAGGATCAAGTGAAATGCCTTCACTTAAAAAGAGGTTCTATCAAGTAAAGGTCAAGAGCCTAGGGATCACCAGTCTAAAAGAGTTAGGGCAGTTGATGGGTCAGCTCCAGCGGCAAGCTTTTCGCAAAGCTTACGGTAAAATCTGGGACCTAGCCATGGTAGAAGTCTCCACAGAGGCCATTGCCTCCCTCGCCCAGTATTATGATCAGCCGTTGAGGTACTTCACCTTTGGGGACTTCCAGCTATCACCCATGGTGGAAGAATTTGAAGAGATCCTAGGATGCCCTCTAGGGGGGAGGAAACCATACCTCTTCACAGAGTTCTATCCCTCATTAGCTAGAATGTCCAAGATAGTCCAAATCTCGGCATAGGAATTAGACCACAGGAAGCATGTCGAAAATGGGGTGGTTGGAATACCGAGAAAATATTTGGAGGAAAAAGCAAGAATCTTGGCAGGTAAAGGTGAGTGGGCCCCGTTCATAGATTTTCTCACACTGTTGATTTTCGGAGGAGCCCTCTTTCCGAATGTGGATGGGTTGGTGGACCTGGCAGCGATCGACGCTTTTCTCGCCTATCATAACCATAAGGAAAGCTCGGTTGTCGCTATGCTAGCCGACCTATATGACACCTTCGACCGAAGATGTGAAAAGAGCAATACAAGGATTGTTTGCTGTACTCCAGCTCTTTATGTATGGTTAGTTTCACACCTTTTTCGCCAAGAGGTGAGGCATGCTTGCCCGCTAGAAAGCCACTGTTCATGCACAGAGAAAGGAGGGGCAAATTGGGACCAACTCTTAGCAAGCAAAGAAGGAGCATCTGTCAACTGGTTCCCTCGATTGAAGGAAGGAAGAACCGGAGTTCTTATTTCATGTGGAGGATTTCCAAATGTTCCCTTGATGGGGACGAGGGGTTGCATCAGCTACAACCCCGTTCTTGCTATAAGACAACTTGGCTACCCTATGAGAGGGGCGCCACTAGAGGATGAGCTCGCGCCTGTCATTTCACGAGGCTTCAATAAGACCAATGTGGAGACACTTCAGAAGATCTGCAAGGCATGGGAGGTGTTGCAAAAGAAGGACAAAGAACTCAGGGGCAGTAACAATGGGCCCATCGGTGGCTACCGTAAGTGGTTGAAAGCCCACGTGCAAGGTTTGGATTGGCTCCCGAGTTTGAGAACCGCTAAAAAGGAGGAAGTTGAGGCACCGGAGGAAGATGAAGAGGTGCAGGCCCTTAGGATGGAACTCAAGCAAGCTCAAACAGTCAAAGAAAGGTTCAAATCAGCAACTCTTAAAATCTGAAAGGAGAATGCCGAACTGAGAGATATAAATATAGCTACCACCAATGCTTTGGAACAATAGACCAAGAGGGCTCATAGGGAAGAGCACGGCCAGAACAAGTTCCGAGGGGCTCTGTGGGGCAGCAACAACGAGCTTAAGCTCCAGAGAGAGGAAAGGGACCAATCGCGAGTAGACAGTTTGATCTTGAAAGATGAGTTGAAGGTTTGCTCAAGGTCCAAAAGAAACTTGTCTTAGCGGTTATGCGAGACAGAGACCAACATGCTAGCCATCGTCAGCAAGTACCAAGAAGAACTAAATCTAGCCACGGCCCATGAGCACAAAGTGGCAGACGAGTATGCTTGAGTGTACGCGTAAAAGGAGGCTAGAGCAAGGGTGATCGACTCGTTACATCAAGAAGCGACAATGTGGATGAACCGATTTGCTCTTACCTTGAACGGGAGTCAAGAACTTCCTCGATTACTAGCCAAGGCCAAAGCAATGGCGGACACCTACTCCGCCTCCGAGGAGATCCACGAACTTCTCAGCTATTGTCAGCATATGATAGACTTAATGGCCCATATAATTAGAAACCGCTAGGAAGTTTGTATTGTCACTCAGATCTTGACTAATTATAAACTTTCCGAATAAAATGAGTTTATCCCGCATTTTTACTCCAAAGATCAGTGCGAATCAAATCACTCCCGCATTTCATCTCTAGCATGCATTCATATCATGCATCGCATAAACATCTCTTCATGGCATCATAATGAACATATCGTTCCTGCATTTGTCCGTTATCATATTCCAACATCACATTTTGCATGAGTCATTGCATCATCATGCATATGCGTTCAACATACTTTTTGTTCTACAAACTACAAACCTTTTGTTTTCATGTTCGCTCATGCGTGATCCTTGCATTTTCCTCTACAAAAAAAAAACAAAAAGGGAAGCATGAAAATTCATGATACATTCTTGGTTGCATATATTCAGTACCATGAGCCAACCATGTTGGGATCATAAACCCGTTTCACTTAAAAACAAAATGAGTGAACATGGTACCTAATGCATGGTTAACTAGGAAATGATGTTTCTTCGGGCATCCTAATTTCATAATTACATTTTCCATGCATAGCCTAAAGTATGCCCGAGTCATTCGTCCCTATGAAATGTTGTTGAACCAAGCTCATGCTTTTACGAAAAGGTTCATCAAGTCAAGTTGAAGCATGGAAGTAACCATCTTGCATAAATTGGGGCAAAAGATGGATCGAGTTACATCGCTGCTTTGTCTATTGCCAAACACATTTAGGACTGCTGATGTCCTTGTTACTTCCAGTTTCACCTTGACAAAGATGTCATAGACCATGTTGAAAATCTAAATTGATTCAACCCCATGTCCTGCATAAAAATTCGCAATACTTCAACTGTGCATCATTCATATACATCCATGATTTTCATTGGTTGCATTGTTCATTACATTCTTTCCTTGAAAAAAGAAAAACAAACTTAATCATTGTTATAAAAAAGAAAAGAACATGCTTTACGGTGCCCTTACCGAACCCGTGCTAGAGCTAGAGTAATGGGTGAAGTAGAGGAGGTGCAAGAGCAAATGAAGGCCGACATGGAGGCCATGAAAGAGAAAATGGCCACAATGGTGGAGGCCATGATGAGCATGAAGAAGATAATGGAAGCCAATACGGTTGCAGTTGCCGCTACCAGCGCTGTTGCTAAGGTGAACCCGATGCCCCCATCTGATCTCAACCAAATGAATCATCCAACCTCAGCTAGGGTAGGCAAAGATTTGAAAAGTACAGGCGGCCCCCATTATGCGCAAATTCAAAACAAGCACGCCTTCCCGCCATATGGATCGCCTCCCAAGGAGGATGTCAATAACTCCGCTCCCATACTCATTGAAAGCCAACAACCTCAATTTGATCATGCACATGTCTCTTGACCCATGGGGGAGACACATGAAATTCCCCACCACAATCTAGCCGACTTCGAGCCCTGCCTCGGATATGCCACTGAAAGGCAAGCAGTTGGTGGCATACCCCTGCAAAACACTTTGGAGGGCCCTCAGTTTCGCCCACAACCACAACCCTTGCATTTTGCGGTGGGAAGAGCCCCTCCTGCTTTGGCTGAAAAGGGAAAGTTGGATCATATAGAGGAAAGGCTCAAGGACATTGAAGGAGGCGAAGATTATGCCTTTGCTAACCTAGAAGAGTTGTTCCTAGTACCCAAACATGGTCATTCCCAAGTTCAAGGTGCCGGACTTTGACAAGTACAAGGGGACTACTTTCCCCAAGGACCATCTAAAGATGTATTATCGAAAGATGGGGGCATACGCAAAAGATGGGAACTGCTGATACATTTCTTCCAAGAAAGTCTTACTGGGGTAGCTGTTACCTGGTGCACTAACTTGGAACCTTCCCGAGTCCATTCTTGGAAGGACCTAATGGTTGCCTTCGTTAGGCAGTATCAGTACAATTTTGATATGACTTCGGATAGGATGCAACTACAAAACATGTGCAAAAAGGGGCACAAATCTTTCAAATAATACGCCCAAAGGTGGAGAGACCTGGCAGCCCAAGTGGCACCCCCAATAATGGAAAGAGAGATGATAACCGTGATAGTAGACACATTACCAGTGTTCTACCATGAAAAGATGGTGGGCTACACACCTTCAAGCTTTGCTGATTTAGTTTTCGTCGATGAAAGGATCGAAGCGAGTCTAAAAAGAGGCAAATTTAATCATCCTACTTGGACGAATGAGAAAACTGGGAGGGTGAGAATGAAGGATAAACCCATGCTGCGATTGTCGTTCCTACATGGAAACTTCCCACCAGCCAAACAATGTCATTACTCAGCCAATAAACAACCCTTCTCCTTACCTACCACCCAGTTATCCACAAAGGCCATCCCTAAATCAACCACAAAACCCACCTACCACACAACCAATGCTAAACACCACCTTTAGAACGAACCAAAACACCAACCAAAAAAGGAATTTTGCAGCAAAAAGCCTGTAGGATTCACCCCAAATTCCAGTGTCATATGTTAACTTAATCCCATATCTACTCGATAGTTCAATGGTAGCCATAACCCCAACCAAGGTTCCTCAACCTCCATTTCTCCGAGGATACGACTCGAACGCAACATGCGCATATCATGCAGGAATTTCGGGACATGCCATTGAGCATTGTATGACCCTGAAGCGTAAGGTGCAAAGTCTAATTGATGCGGGCTAGCTGAAATTTGAGGAGAATCGCGTATGAGTCCTGACATTGACAAAAGACACCACACATGGAGCAATTTTAAAAACTGTTGTTAGATGTCTCTAATGACTCATCAGAATTTTCAAGTTTATGCCATTATTGTAAACCACAATTACAATGCTAAATAATGGATGAATTTGACATCCTTGTCTCTCTCATCCTTTCACAAACACATCTTTGCTTATTCAACTTCCACTGAAATGTGAGTGTAAGCCATTGGTTTGTTTGCTCAAAGTGACATGCACTCCTGAGTGTTGACTTCCAAGACCGTTCAATCAGAAATTACTCGTGCTACACATTTGGTGGGGGTGCCATAAAACAATGGGTAAAGTTCAAAACAAATAAGTTTCAAAATAAAAGAAGAAAAAAAGGAATTTGATTGACTGTGTTTTCAAGTAAAAATATAGACATTCATGTGACCTCATTTTATCGTCCCTAGAGAAGTGAGTTATCAAGAATAGAAGTCATTTGACTTAATCCATCAATTGAAAAATCCTTCAACTATTTCTCGTCCTTGAAAGTCCTTTTTGAGAATCAATCGCTTCTTCCTTGCTACAAGGTTGTGAAAACAAGACAATGATTGATACCTCAAAGCCCTACACTGGGGCAATGAAAGACACCATGTATAAACCTTAAGTGAACCTAGGGGTAGATTATAAGTCCTCACCCAATAGGTTCCCTACTACAAGGTCATGACGAAAGACAACAATTGGTACCTCAAAGCCTTATACTGGGGCAGTGAGAGGCATCGTGCATAAGCCTCAAGTGAACCTAGGGGCAGATTAGAAGTTCTCACCCAATAGGTTCCCAACTACAAGGTCATGATGAAAGATAACAATTGGTACCTCAAAGCCTTACACTGGGGCAATGAGGGGCACTGTGCATGAGCCTCGAGCGAACCTAGGGGCAGATCAAAAGTTCTCACCCGTCAATGTTTTTAAACAAAAAAAGGGGGGGACAAACCCTGGAATTTATATGGATTGATTAAACGTCAAACGGCTCCATTGTCGTCACTCCAAAATGGTCAAGTGACTAAATCAAACAGAACATACACTCTGAGGGAGATCCCGGAAAGATTTGCAAAAGATAGGATAAGGTTGCATGAATTATCGCTGTTAGAGGACTACACGTCCTCGCCTTCAAAGGACTATACGTCCTCACCTTCTAAGGACTATACGTCCTCACCTTCAGAGGGCTACACGTCCTCACCTTCAGAGGGCTGCACTCCCTCGCCTTCAGAGGACTGCACGTCCTCGTCTTCAGAGGACTACACGTCCTCACCTTTAGAGGACTACACGTCCTCGCCTTTAGAGGACTATACATCCTCACCTTCAGAGGGCTACACGTCCTCACCTTCAGAGGGTTGCACTCCCTCGCCTTCAGAGGACTGCACATCCTCATCTTCAGAGGACTACACGTCCTCACCTTCAGAGGGCTACACGCCCTCACCGTCAGAGGACTACACGTCCTCGCTTTCAAAGGGTCATGTACCTTCGCCTTTGTAGGGCTACACGCCCTCACCTTCAGAGGACTACAGGTCCTCGCCTTTAGAGGACTACACATCCTCGCCATCGGAGGACTACTCGTCCTCCACTTCAGAGGACTACACGTCCTCGCCTTTAGAGGACTACACGTCCTCGCCATCAGAGGACTCCACGTCCTTGCCATCAGGGGCTTATGTCCTCACCTTCAGAGGACTACACGTCCTCACCTTCAGAGGGCTTCACGCCCTCGCCTTCAGAAGACTACACGTCCTCCACTTCAGAGGACTACACGTCCTCACCTTCAGAGGGCTTCATGCCCTCGCCTTCAGTGGATTCCACATCCGCACCTGAAGAGAATTTAAGGTCCTCTGCCCTTAAATGCTTAACCGAGACTTGCATTCCCGATTAAGGGACCAGTAGTTTCCTTTTATCAGTTCCTGAGCCACCCCCTGATCCTGGAGGAGGGCCACCTATGCAAGTACAACCAGAGGAGGAGGCTATCGTGCAGCTACTATACATACCGGGGCAAGATTTCACCTGTGCCGCTGCAAAGACACGAGTGTGGATCATGCGCACTAACATGACCACTCTTACACAGATATAAATGACGCTGCTACTTAGCAACATTCTGCCCAGCGACCACAATGCCGATCTCCCCCCTGCGAAAGTATCGGTTGGTCTGTGCCGTCACGACATAGGTAAGTATGCATATGGTTCAACTGATTCTTAATGCCATTTATTATTTGCAGGGATCGCGCCCACAAGACACCCAGTGGACCCGGAGAAGTCCAATAGGGCCCTGGGGTTTCCAGCTATGGTTACGGGCCTCTGTCAGTCCTACAGGGTGCCCGTCCCCCCCAGCAAGGTCATGCCGTTGTGACATAGGTAAGTATGCACTTCTCTCAACTGATTTCTAATGTCATCTATTGTTTGCAGGGATCGCGCCCGCAAGACACCCAGTGGACCCGGAGAAGTCCAACAGGGTCTTAGGGTTTCTAGCTCTGATTACGGTCCTCTGTCAGTTCTACAGAGTGCTCGTCACCCCAACAAGGTCATCAAGCCTCTATTAACAGGGCTTTCATCAAGAAGTATTGCACCCCCAGGCAGGCAGAGGGAGAGACACCACAACATCCTAGGGATGGCCAACAACAGGCAACAAATGCACCACCGCCACCCCCAGAGCCCCTCAGCTCATCCACAAAAAGGTTAGAGTATTGCCTACGACACATGGCCGACCAATAGGTGACCAAGTCCAAAGCCAAAGGTAAGCAAAGTACTAGGTCCGTGACCGACAAGTCATCAGGCGTCCAGCTCAAGACGTTAAAGAAGCGCTACTAGGAGGCAACCTAGTAACTTTTAAATTCCTGCTTGTTATTTGATCACCTTATGTTTCGCAAGTTATAGTAGGACACACCTAGTTGCTCATGATCCTAGGAATTTGAATAAAACAAGCACAAGCTCGAAAAGTAGTCATATCTCACAAAAGATATATATGTATGTTTAGGTAGCAAGATACCTTAGATATGCATGTATATAGCAAAAATACCTCACAAAGTATATATATATGTATGTTTCGGTAGCCAGATACCTTGGATATGCATGTATATAGCAAAAATACCTCACAAAAAAATGCACGTGTTTAGGTAGCAAAATACCTCAAAAAAAGGAAAAAACAAAAACAAACAAGAAAAAGAAATAAACAAATGATAAAAGAAAAAGAGAAAAGAGAAAAATAAGTTGTCTAGCTGAAAAACCAACATGCTTGTGAAAAGAGATAATTTCCAACTTTTCTTTGAAAAAATTCACTGATCATAACTAGTTTTTGAAAAATGTGTATACACTGAAGGATGAATGCTGTGGCAATTTTCCCGAACACCCAAAAATGGACTCAGATGAATGCACAAATTGATAAAAGAACATATTTTGGAAACACTGGGTTGACTAAAATAGAGAAAATGAATTATGAGCCCTCGCATCACATGACCAAAAATTTTTGACACTTGAGTGTCCACATAGGTGCATGCATGACTAGTTTTGCATAAAATTTCCAAATCATCATTGTTGCATTTGTGTCATGGAAATAATGTGGGACATCCCCTTTTATCCCTGAACCAAACCAAACCCTGACATATATCATGTCCAGCCGTTCTACAAGCCTTGAGCCAAAATCCCAACTCACCATAAACCTTTCCCTCAAAAGAAAACAAAAAAAGAAAAGAAGAGAAAAGAAGAAAAGAAAGTTCTCGATCAAAGAATCCGAAGAAAGCAAAAAGAGAAAATTCCCAATCAAAGATTGAGAGAAAGAAAAAAAAAGAAAGGATCGAAAGAAAACAGAAGAAATATGCAGAAAGGTCTTTTGGACCAGACAACATCTGAACAAATACAGAGTTACTACCAAGTTGCTATCTCTAAGACTCAAAGCATGATAGCACGTAGAGACTAACGTCGTCTTCTGCACCCTTTGTCAATCGCGGCCAACAAGCCCGTTGACACGCGGAGATTTACGTCATCTTCTACGCAGACAATTTTTGTCATACTGACACTAGAGTCACGTGATATGCGGAGATACCCGAGTGGTTATCCGTTTAAACTTTCTTTTGCTATCTCTAAGACTCAAAGCATGATAGCACGCAGAGACTAACGTCGTCTTCTGCACCTTTTGTCATCCAGAGGCGGCGGGCCCGATGACATGCGGGAACCAGTTGGTCCCGCATTTATACCTTTATCATTCAAGAGCAGCAAGTTGGGTGGTAAATGCGCATAGACGAATTCTGCGCCTTTGTCACCCAGGGACAGCGAGTCAGTTGTATGCAGAGATATCTTATGGTCACCTTCGACTTTCGTCAACAGAGAGGAACGAAATTAATGTCTTATCTTTACTTCCCTTTTATCTCCAATAAAAGACAAGTAAAGAGGGGCAACTGTCATACCCTAATTTCATCCGGGGACCATTGTTTGGTGGCATGCAACTTTCATTTGACCACTTCGAGGTACTTGGCACCCATCGTTAGGCAATTCGTGAAGTTCCGAGACATTCCGACAATCAAAAGGAAGCATTGTTACGCAATCCGTGAAATTCTATAACATGCCGGAAATCAAAAGGAAGTATTGTTACACAATCCGTGAGTTTCTGTAACATTCTGAAAGCTAAAAAAGGAGTAATTACATGGCCCGTAAGGTTCCGTAACCTTACGGAAAGAAAACAAGTGTCGTTACGAAATTCGTAAAGTTTCGTAACGTTATGAAAAAAGAATCACCAAAAAAAGGCAAGGGGTGCACTTAGTAAAAATGGGGGTGCAAGTAGCAACCAGGCCCACTTGGGCTTTCCAGGATGTTTCTCCAAAAGGCGGTTGCTTCTGGAGGAAGCAACCTAGCTTGCCTGGGCGAGCTGGGTGGCAAGCTCCTCCCTTATTTTCCTATAAATAGGGGGAGGAGTGAAGGAGAAAAAGGTTCAGCCCTCCTGGTATTTCGAGATCACTTGAAATTAGTGAAAAAAATTGTTTCTGTGATGAAAATCCAAGCCGAGGCGCTTCCGTAACGTTTCCGTGGGTGATTTCACAAAGATTTTCAATCGTTCTTCGGTCTTCAACCGGTAAGTTCCCAAAATCGAACTTTTCAATTCATTCTATGTACCCTTAGTGGTCCTCATTTGTTTCACGTGCTTTTATTTTCATTTCATTTACTTTCCGTACCCCCTTTTGACGTGCTTTAGTCATTTACTTAAGTCATTTTCTCGCCTAATCAAAAATAAAATAAATTTTCACCGATCATTTGAATTGTAACATCCGTTAATTTCTGTTAAAATGAAATCCGACCGTTCGGTCATGCCGTAACCACATTGGAAACCAAAAAAAGGTAAAATAATAATATAATAATCAAAAATATCTTTTAGTAAAATAAATCAAAAAAACCAATCAGACGTTTTTTCTTTGGGATTTCTCTTTCTTAATCGAATCAACTAATAACCAAAGTGAAACTAAGGCTAAAATCAATTCATAAACCAAAATTTTTGTCATCACCTAAAAAAGCCATTTTCAAAGGTCCAACGCCTTGAAATGGTCTTTTCCGCTTTTATTGGTTAAACGTGGATTTCTAAAGCCTAAAATCAACACGTAGCTTTGTCACCTCTTTCAAAAAAAACAAGAGATCATTAATGGTCCAATGCCTTAATGTTTTCTCACTTTTCAAAAGAATCGAAAGATTGTCTAATGGTCCAACGCCTTAAATGACCTTTCATTCAATAAAAATATATCTTGCAAAAAAGGATAAAAAGTAACTTAACCAAAAACACTTTGTTCACAAAAGAACTACGTAGGTATGATTTTCTCATCACAATTGGGGAATACGTAGGAGCAAAGGGAAACGCCCTTGTCGACCACAAAAAGATAAAAACATAAAAAGGCATAAAAAGGACATAAGAACGTAAAAAGGGAAAAGAATATAAATTGAAGTCATATTTGCACATTTGATTAAAGGCTGTCGTCTCTTGTGACGGACGCGTGGGGTGCTAATATCTTCCCTGTGCGTAAATACAACTCCCGAACCTTTCACTTAAAGTTCGTAGATCACGTCTTTTCCGGTTTTTCGACGTTTTCCTCAAATAAACATTGGTGGCGACTCCGCGCGTATTTCTTTCTTGGAACACGCACCCGCGAGTCACGCGTCGCCCTCCCGCCGAAGGGTAGGTTGCAACAATGTTAAAAAGGGTTTTGAATTTGAATTTAGAACCTGTAATCAATTACTAGATATTTGTAATCGATTACCAGCAACAGAACTCTTGAAATTCAAATTCAAAAGTCATGACCCTTCAAAATATAACTGTGTAATTGATTACGAGAAACCTGTAATTGTTTACCAGTGAAAAATTTCAGAAAAAGCTTTTTGAAAAGACACATCTCTTCAAACCATTTTGAAAAGACACGAAGGGTCTATATATATGTGTGTCTGATTTCAAAAGGCAAGAGAGAGATATTTCAAGAGAACTTCATTGCCAAATGCTCTCTCAACAACTCTTGGACAAACACTTGCAAATCTATTAAGAGTTCATCCAGAAACTTCAATTGTAATATCCTTTTCTTAAAGAGAGCATTCTTCTTCTTCTTCTTCTTAATCAAAGAGATTGATTAAGGGATCGAGGATCTCTTAAGTTGTAAGGATTCCTGAACATAAGGGATAGGTTGTCCCTGTGTGGTTCAGACTTTGTAAAAGGATTTTACAAAGAGAATGGAAAATCTCAAGTGGGTTGCTTGAAGACTGGACGTAGGCACGGGGAGTGGCCGAACCAGTATGTATCGAGTTTGCATTTCTCTCTTTCCTTATCTCATTTATTTTATTGCAATCAATTTTGTCTTGCATGTTTAAAGAACATTATTAATTTGATTGTTGCTTCTTCTTCTGCATTCTGAGCCTATCATTTAGAAGGGGGTTAAAAGTTTGTTAGTGGGAAATTAATTCACCCCTTCTTAAACACGATAAATTAAGTCAAGAATAGACACAACCTGGTCATTCAAATGCAAGAACCTTTGCTTGATTGAATGAATCTCTTCTTGATCTCACAAGATGTTAAGAACTTACTTTTTACCATGAATACTTCAGAAAATGAAGTCTTGAAGGTGTTGGCAAACAAACTTATTCTAAGCACTTTTTCTTATCTCTTAAAAGTGAGAACACAAGGTGGTTATTTATAGAAAAAAATAGTTATAACCTTCTGTAATCGATTAAATCGCCAATGTAATCGATTATTTTGAAAAAGTAATCGATTACATTATCATTGTAATTGATTAAAGTGTTATTCACAACACCTAGAAAGCTTTCAAGAACAATGTAATTGATTAAATTGTTCTCGATCACTTCTGTAAACACTTTCAAGAACGAAGTAATCGATTACGATCACCGAGTAATCGATTAAAGCAAGAGACTCATGAAAAACTAGATATGGTCTCAACTGAGCTATGTAATTGATTGGGGATAACCGGTAATCAATTAAACCGAAACTAGAATCTTTCTGCAAACTACAAACAAGTTGTGTAATCTATTACGAACAGTCTGGTAATCGATTAAAATAAAGAATTTTATGCACAAAAGAAGTTTCTAACTTTAAAAACAATCTTCCTATCTCTACATGATGATGCATGATGTACATATAGAAATATAGAGACTAAGATGTAACAATCAATACAAACATTACTTCAAAGAGTTGGAAATATAAAAAGACAAAACCTTTTCAAGCTTCAAAGCTTAATCTTTATGTTGGTCCCCTATCTCTAACAATAAAGATGATTATAACATAGATCCCTTAAAAGTATAAATGATCTCCTTAAAATATAATCTTCTTAAAGGTATACAAGTTTTTCTATCATATAACCATGCGTGTTGGTTAAGAAAACAAAAAAATATTTATTATATGAAAATATTTTTTTAGTAATAAAAAATATTTAATAGAACACATTGAATGTTACTTATAACTGATATCCAATCTAAGGATATACATTCAAAAAATTATCCAACTTTATGAATCATTTATATTTATATATATATATATATATATATATATATATATATATCATAAGTATAATTAAGATATCACATCTTTAAAATAATAATTATTTCTGCTTTTAAAAAAATAAATTATTCCCGTTTTGTGAATTTGCTAATCTTATTTCATGATTTTCTTTTCTTTAAATAAAAAAGAAGCAGCATTTCACAATCAAAAGACTCAAAGGAACATCCTAGATTGGGTATGTAATTGTAAACTATTTATAAATATTCAAAGGACGCTCCGCTCCACCCTTCTTGTCAAGGACTTTATCAACGTATATGGGGAGAGGGGAATGCAAAGCAAACGCGACCCTACCATCCATCACCACTCACCGGTAATGTATTTTTATTAATCAATACGGTTAAATATTTTTATTGTCATTTATAAATGGTTGAATTTTATTGTGGATCTCTAATAATTTCTTTTACTGTTTTGAGTCTTTGATATATTACAATTTTTATTTTGAGTTCATATAATCGGTTGAGTAATAACGTGATACTATCATAATTATTGATAATATTAAAAATATCAAGTTATAAGATTTTACATCATCAATTAACTAATGACAAGGATTTAAACCAAAAGTTTTAATATATAAAGACTCAAAACATTAAAAAAAATATAAAAAAACCTATAATAAAATTCGATAATTTATAAGAGACCTTAAACATATAGTGTTAATTATATTATATATGTGTGGTTTTTATATTTTTATTTACAAGATTGAATTTTAGAATCTTAGATAAAACATGATTTTCCAATAAGATTACCAAACCATAACTTCTTCTTCTAGTTACTAATTCAAATAAATAAATAAATAATATATTATATAAAAATAATTAAAGGTTTAATGAAATATGTGATCCTTATATCTATACTAACTTCTCGATTTAGTTCTTACTAGTATGCAATCCATGCACATGCACGGGTTGTTTGTTAAGTTACTTCATGAGCTTTTTTTAATTATAATATAGGCTTAAAATTAAATTCAGAAGTGAATTAGGAAGAAAGTTAATATTTATAATTAACTAATTGTTCAAAGTACATTTCTCAAAAATTGTAAACTACAAAAGGTAGTTTAATCATTGTCATTATCATCTCAATCCTTTTGTCTTCTAATTATCAATTTATTTTCTTGCCTAATCCTTTTTATTTATAATAGTAACAATAATAATAATAATAATATAAATATTTTCTTGACTCTTTCTCTCTCTAGGAATTGTCGCTACCTCTTTCAAAATCAAAGAATTGAACAAATAATAAAAGTAATTTTAACATTTATAGTATAAATGTTTACAACAAACAAAAATCAGACAATTGCAAATCAATACGCAGCGAGTGTAACAGAGTATGAAGTTAATTTTTTTAAGCAAATTCAAGTGAAAAAATGAGAGGAACACTAACGTATTTAAATCCTGTGGTTGTCCTGACCTACTCATGGTGGGGAGAAGAAATCACAAAAGCGAATAAAGAACGAAGAAATATGAGAATAGTATGACTGCAATTTTAAAGAAGAAAATGAAACACAAATTAATAAGAATGAAGAAAGAAGAGATAAATCTATAGTAGAATAGCTTGAAATTTGAAGTTGAAGTACCTCTCAAATAGCTTCAACCTTCCATCAAAATAATAATAATAAACATGCATAAAACAAAGCATAAAGAAAGAAACTTATCTCATCTGGATGCTTTTCACCTTGCAAGCGGGAAAATCAGAAAGGGAAAAAAAACAGGAAAAATCAATAAGGAAGGAAAAACATGAAACAAACAACTATAACTAAATAATAATAATAATAATAATAATAATAATAATAATAATAATAATAATAATAATAATATTGTCTTTTCCTGATATTGCGCCTCAAGTTGCACATCCACTCAACAAAGCAACAATTTATTTTCTTCCCTAATCTTTTTTGTTTATTCTATGATTAGAAAATAAACTAAGAAACTATAGAAGAATAGAACCTACATAATAATAATAATAATAATAATAATAATAATAATATAAATGTTTTTTTAGCAGAGTTTGTTATCTTCTTCTCCAATTTCTTTTTCTTGACTCTTTATGTCTCTAGGAATTGCTGCTACCTATTTCAAAACCAAAGAACAAATAATAAAAATAATTTTAACATTTATAATATAAATGTTTACAACAAACTGAAATCAGGCAATTGTAGATCAATACGCAGCGAGTGCAATAGAGCATGAAAATTTTTTTATAAAAAAATTCAAGTTAAAAATGAGAGAAACATTAACATCTTCCTGTGGTTGCCTGACCCACTGATGGTGGAGAGCATAGATCACAGAAGCGAATTAGGAATGAAGAAATATAAGGATAAAGAAGGACAATTTATCAAAATGGTGTCCACAATATAATGAATATCATCAGGAATGAAAACATTATTATAGATGTATACTGCTACTCGCTTACCTTGTTCAGTATAAAAAAATGTATATAGTATCTACAATACTTTCCATCCCTTACACCCCTGATTATTCTATCCAGATATAAACGTGTATAATTCTTTTAAAATAATTAAACCAATTCAAATTAAGCTTTTATAATTTTCCTTAATTATCATTATTTATATCTTATTTAATCTTAAAATATTCCTTTCTATCTTTTTTCATCTTTTCGGTTAACGGACGATTAGAAGGATAATTCTGTTATCCCTTAAGTTGAAATACATGTCTACGTATTTATCTCCAAATTAAATGATTAATTGATTGAAATCAATTTTTTTATAATTGTAATTATAATTAAAGTAATTAATTTTTATAAATCCTATTTTATAATTAATGAATGTAAATCATTTATTTTATTTTATCTTCTAATTTAAAAAAATTTCACAATCATATTTATATTCAGTATTAGTATTTAATTAAAAAAATTAGTATGGAATTTTTTTTTGTAAATAATTTAATTGAAAATTAAAATAATTATATTGAAATAAAATATCAAATTAACTATTTAATGATCAATTGATAAATTAAATTATTGAATACATAAATTAAATATTAAATTATTGAAATTGAACGGTAAATTATTAATACATAAAATATAATAATTTGAAAAAAATAATTTTAATTATTAATTTATATAAGTTCAATATATTTCAAATATTATTATTGTTCAATTTCAATCACGCGATATAAAATTATTATATTTCCTTAAATACTAACCTAATGAATGACGATGATAATAACACATTACTAAATATTGATTTAGATTAATTGAAAATTTTAATTATTAATTTATATTACTAAATATTCAAATTAAGATAATTTGTAATATTCTTGATTTTAACATTCAAATCATTCCATTTTCAAAATATTCAATTGTTGTTATAAATACACTTACTAAACAACCAATTCCTTCTTCACAAGAGAAGTTGGAATTGATTGTTTAATTTTTAATCATTCCATTTTTTAATTTTGACTTCATAGCAAAATTTAAGAGTGTCATTATCTATATAATCTTTAAAATTTTACGGCTTTTCTTTTCATTTTTTCTCTCATGTAGTATGTTGACCGTAGAGTTTAAGAGTGTAATTTGAAACTTTTGGGATTTTTTTTTTCATTTTACTTTCCTCATCCTTTTATTGTATATGTAACTTTTAATTTAGTTTGTATTTTAACATTATTTTATATTATTTGCCATTTCAATTATTAAGGTGAAGTAAAGACTTGAAAAAAAAAAGAAAGAAATGGTGGTGCACTGTTCTCTTGAGATACAATGTTTTGATGAGTGTCTCAGCCTCCCAGGTGCGCGCAACATGCGTTGATGATACTTTAGAACATTTCTAGGAAAAACCAACTTAGACATAGGAAAATCATCGTGTTACATTATCTCCTTAAATCATCTACAGATTTGGCAACAAAATCATACAATTTCTTTTAACCAAGCCACATAATTTAATTCAACCTGGCCTGCATGGATGCGAAGTACAAAAATAGACCTGAGTAGCAATGGAATCAAGCTCATCAAAGAAGAGGACACATGGAGCTGATTGTTTGGCCTTGTCAAAAATTTCTCGAACATTGGCTTCACTTTCACCAAACCACATAGTGAGCAATTCTGGGCCCTTCACACTGATGAAGTTAGCTTGACATTCATTAGCAATTGCTTTGGCCAACAAAGTTTTTCCACATCCTAGAGGACCATAGAAGAGAACCCTTTTTTATGGTGACATACCAAACTTCTCAAATTTTTCTGGGTGCTCCACAGGATATTGAACAGTCTACATCCAGAAATGCAAAATCTTTTCAGATTAATTTGACATAAAACTAAGTAAAAACGCTTAACCAAGAATAGCATACCTCTTGCAGCTCACGCTTGACATTCTCAAGGCCTCCAATATCCTCCCAGCTGACATTAGGCACCTCAACAACCTATCAACAAAGATTGCTAATTAGGGGAAAGAACAGCAAAGACAGAAAGCCTCACCAGCTAAATAATAATTTAAATTTAAAAGAATTAAAAAGAATAAAAAAAACTACTAACAGTTTCTCGTAAAGCAGATGGATTGCTTGTTCCCAGAGCAGTATGGAAATGCTCATTTGAAATTGCCATAGAATTTAGTACTTCAGCATCAATACTCTCATCTTCCAAATCGATGACATCCATTTTCTCCCTGATGCATTGAAGAGCAACTTCAGTGCAAAGGGCAGCAAGGTCAGCACCAACATATCCATGAGTATCTTTTGCAATTCTCTCTAGATCAACCTACAGTAGGAGAACCAGTACAGTAAGTTAGACATACCAAAAAATGATAAGAAAAAATCACAAAAATCCACCAACAGAAATGGAAGTTAAGCATGTTGAACTTACATCATCTGAAAGCTTCATGTTTTTCGTATGTACGCGAAGGACTTCAAGTCTTCCAACTTCATCAGGAACACCAATATCAATTTCCCTATCAAATCTACCAAACCTTCTCAATGCAGGGTCAATGCTATTTGGTCGATTTGTAGGTAGTGACAATGAAATTAACCTCAATTATATACCAAAAGATATCCACCTCATATGCCGCTTGGGGCTATAATCTACACATAAAGGCACAACTAAAAATCTATCGAGGACCACGTAGAGAAACTAAAGCCACCAATAAGTGTAAAATGCTCAGATCAAAGATAGCCCACCAATAAAAATGAGATTTTTATTATATATGTATGCAAAATTATGAAAGGAAAGGTATATTTGTTTGATAATCCTAGCTGTCAAGGAATTACTTTTTATAACCATTAGATTAAAAAAATAAGAGGTGATATAAGGAGTAACTTTTTAAGAGTTATTATATGTCTTGAAGTTTCCGAATAACCCCTCCAAGATAACCAACGGCAGCTTCTTTCTCAGAATACTGCCGAGATGAAATTGTGATATAATAGGAATGCATTGAGGAAATTCATTTTCCAAGTACCACATTCCAGAGCAACACACCACATTGACATACAAATACTTTAAGCCTAAGAAGACATATATACTTACTAACTTCAGCAATACAACAGTAACAGAATCAAATTTAAGAAGTAATACGCAATATGTGACCAATGTTTTGCATTGGCATAATAATCATGATAAACACATAAAAGCAGGTAATTAAGGAAGAGCAAAAAAATGAATGGTTCCTGTTTTGAGTAGGGATGTCGGGTGCAGAGCAGAAGAGACTTTAACAACAAAAGATGACATTAAGCTTTAATGGAAATATTTCAAAATTATTATGTGTAAATTGAGGCGTAACGTAACATACAAATTCAAACATATTTTATGAATGAGCATAGCTTCTATAACCAAGCCATAGTACATCATGAACAAAAAGTTGTTCCATGGGGAACTGGTTATCTGTTCAAGGATCACCTAATAACAGTATATTTCATTCATGAGAGCATTAGTTAGAAACTTGTACCAGAGCCAAGGAAATTACAGAACATAACACAATACAAAATACTGTCCCTATAAGTGAAAGAGCCAGAGGCCAAACCAACAAACAACAACATCACAAGCTTACAGTACCTTCTTAGCAACAGTGTCATTGCCTTTCTCCCCTTAAATATTTTATCCATCAATTTGTGGAGAAAATGTCCAAAGGGCCCAGAGTAGGTGAAACCATAGAGCTGCAAATCAATTTGATTTCAAAACTGCTCAGTACTCAAAAATTTTCACTACAAACTTCATTTCTGCTTCATCTTTTGAGAAAAGGTGAAACAGTTAGCATAGTATGTTGATTTTTTTTTTTTCATATGATCATTGGTTGAGAGTTATGAAATGGTTAATGGTAAAGACCATACTCTAGTTACCTTCACGGAAAATTCTGGTTGTTAGAAAATTCGATCCAGACGTATAATGTCCAAATTGAAAATGAAATTGAAACAGTGATTTCCCACATATAATAAATAATTTAGAAGAAGCACAGTTAAGTCAAATGGACATACCATGAAAAGAAGTACCCTTCTAACTGAAGTTTCTTGGCGACGAAGAAGAAAAATCCAAAAGCAATCCCATCTGTGTGTTTGCATATCAGAAGAATCCAGTAAATAGTTTAAATGTTGTTGGCAAATTCTCTTAGGACCAACCCAAAACACATCAGACTTCTTTGTCCTGTAAAGACTTGGGTCTATAATTAAAGGCATTGCTCGTTTTTCCTTGCATAGTAAGGGACAATTTGTTATGTACATATGAAGATTGTATATATCAAAGGAATGGAACAATTTATCATTATGTGCACAACTACATATAAAAATTGATTATGTGGGGGGGGAGAAAAAGAAACTTACTGCTTCCACCCCAAACGACTTGTGTGCAATGAAGTTAAGGCTTCTGTCTACCTCAGAAAAAGTATCTAGAAGATCTGCACAAACACATACCTATATTAGCCTTAGTGTTGCATAGATACGATTGATGCGATACGACAATACAATTATTCTAAAAATATATAGGATACAGTACGTGGAAAATATGTAAAAAAAATTTCATAAAACATAATAAATACGTATATCTTGGACATTACAAAAAAAAATTATAAATCATTGTCATCATAAATCGCATCCTATTGATTTCAAATAAGATTAGTATCAAATATCAATCTCATTCCTGTCCTATAATTATCCATAAAGAGGACAAATTCTATTTTTTGATTCATTAAGGGATAATGTTTTTTTTATTTCTATATTATACATGTTTTTATATCTCATATATAGCTACATCAGATTTTCGAAATTCTTTTTAAAGGCTTGGATACTTCACAGAAACGTGCTAGTGAAATATCTAATAGTATTGGTATCCGATACATATAGGATACAAATATGGGAAGCAAATAAAAGTATCGATGGTTCATAGTCTAACTATCATAAGCAAAAATAGTTGTTTCTTCAACAAAGAATCATGAACCCGAGAAATGTAAGAACCATATCTCTTATCTGTCTTAGTAATATTGCCATACCTTCAAAACAAAAGTAAAATAAAACAAAAATAGGATCACATCTATAAAATTATTGCACCAGATTTCACAAACAACCTCAAAACACTCAAAATTGGAAGGAGAAAAAAAAAAAGGATGAAGCACAATACATATGAACCTATCAATATATCCCCCATTGACATGATACGCAAAATGATTTCAATACTTAAAAGCACCATTAATCTATGACGAAATTTGCAGAGATATGGCACATTTGTGAATCAGAAATCAACAATTAAAACCAGCGCCAGTAAGGAATCAAATTGAATTTCTCCATATATATATACTTCAAAGAAAACAAAAGACTATGGGAAATCAATTTCCAGAATAATCAGATTAAGAGCAATTTAACACGAAGACAAAAACCAAATTAAATATCAGACCTCCCATGTCAGTGGCCATTAGAATCCCATCTTTGTATTTGGTAGCGACTACAGAGGATCCAGTACCGTATGGGTACCTAAGGGTTAAAACGAAAATTAGGGCAAAAAAATATGCATTTAAGAGTAAAATCAAACTATTCAATGTGAAAACCCTAAAATCGAAAAAGTGAGCATCATCGTAACCTATCATATATAGCTGTAGAAGAAGGTGAAGCCCTGCTCCATCTTCGTCCTCCTCAGAACCATTATTCGTCCAGCAAGAGAGACTGCAGTGACACTGTTGGGTTAATGAAAGGGTTTCATTTTTGTTCTATCAATAAAAATCTCGATCTCTCTGTGGAAAACAGAAAATGCAACATGCATAGGAAAGAGATGAAGGCAGAGGAAAAATACGAGTCAACAAATGAGGCAACCACGTAGCTGAGGGGCAAATTTCTCCATTGGGGGTAGTTTTACAAACTATTTTCACAGATGGGTTGTTTTCAAATTATTTCCGATAGGGGGCAATTTTTAACGTAAAATGCATGGGGCATGCAGCCAAACCGCCATTGCCAATGGCGAGTTTGCTGCGCAAAGCCCACGTGGTAGGGAAACCGCCACTCTTGTTGGCGAGTTGATGGCAGGTGGAACTCGCCACCTCTGCTGGCGAGTCTGGTGATGCTTTCCTAAACCGCCAATCAAACTGGCGGTTTTGCTTTGCAGGAGGTGCAGTCAGTCGTAGGCAGGCGTAGGCATGTTGACAAGGAAGCTTTTTCAGAGAAAGGGGAGTTGCAACTGCCATTAACGATTTGAGTGCAAGTTGCAACTCCTCCTGGCGAGGTAGGGCAAAGAAAATAGTCATCCCTGTTGGCGATTTAGGGCCTATATATACGAAAAAAAATTACAGTCTCACAATCACAGCTTTGAGTTTTCTGAAGTAGCTTTAAGTTTTCTGAAGTACCTTTGAGTTTTGTGAGTGTTTAGGGATATCCGCTTAAGATTTTAAATTTGTTTCTTGAGCTTAAATATTTGAATCAGATTTGTAGTTTTGAAATTAATAATTTGTGTTAGAATTTTTTTTTTAACTAATTTGTAATAGCAGTTAGAAGGTATAGTTTTGATTAATTTTTTAATTAAATTAGTTTTATATTTTTATTTCGTAATTGTAGTAAAATATTTTGTATTATAATTTTTTTAAAGTAATTTTTTGTAGCGGTTTGAATGTATAGTTTTTATGAAATTTTTAATTAAATTAATTTTATATTTTATATGATTGTTTGTGTGTAAAAAATAGAAGAACAAATTTTTAATTGGTTTGAAATTTGGTTCTTGAGGATTAAATTTGTGAATGAGGTTCGTAAATTTCAGTAAAATAAATTATATTATAAAATATTTTTGAAGTAATTTTTGAGACTAGTTTGAATTTATAGTTTTTAATAATTTTTTAATTAAATTAGTTTTATATTTTACATGCTTGTTTGTGTGTATAAAATAGAAGAAATATGTGATGATATTTATTTAAAGAAAATATTTGAGTCCCAGGAAAATTTGGTAAATATGAAATTTTGAGTATATTTTTAATTAGATTAGGTTGGTTTTGATAGTTTGTTAGTGTGTTAAAAATTAATGAAGCATGTATTGTCAAAAGTGTGTGAAAGTAAAAAAAAATTGTAACATCATAATTATTTGAAGTAAGTATTTTGAGTGTCCAAATTTATTTTAATATAAAGTTATATTAATTTTTTAATTAGATAAGGTTGATGTTCATCATTTGTTGGTGTGTCTTAAAAATTTATTTGCATTCAACTTGAACGGTATTTAAAATTTAATTTTTTTCCCATTATATTTATTTGAAGTATGTATTTTGAAGTTATAATTGTGAAAATTAATTATTTATAAATAATACTAACTTTGTTTATGGTTTATTTGGGCTTTAAAGTTATTACCTTGGAATCGTTTTTTTTTTCTTTTGAAGTGTTTACCATCCAAAATATTTCAAGTTAATAAATTTTTATAGAAGAAAGTTTTAATGTCAAATTGTGTTGAAGATAATTTTTGTGATTACATTTTACTATTTTGAATTTATTATTATTAATTAATTAAAATATTGTTTTTGTAGGTACACGATGAATTCGGTTATAACAGTGTTGTATTTCAATGGAAGGGTATATGAAGATAATGATGGTGTAATATTTGAAGGCAGTAAAAAAGCGATTCAGATTAAACGTGGAATTAGTTTCAATGCTTTGAAGAAAAAAATTGGAGACAAGGTAAAATTACAAAATAATAAAATTATTTCTGCTATCAGTTGTAGATTTTTAGTGTCAGGAAAATATATTGCCTTGCAAATTTGCGATGATGAAGACGTTGAAAAGATGCTGGAAAGTTTTAAACAACAACAAGAAATGTCAGTTCTAGAATTGTACATAGAAAAGGATGTGACTGGTGGTTCAATGTTTCATTCTGCAAATTCGGTTACATCATGTGAAAATTATTTATCTAATGATGACACACAACCGCCAACAAATATGAGCAATTTACATCTTGACGAAGATGATGATGATGATTATTATTATCTTGTATCTAACTCATACGTTGAAGAGTCTTTAGACGAAGATGACAGTGTTGACGGTATATCTGATACAGACAATGAAGTCACCGAAATGATTCCACCAGTAAGAATTGTTCACCCAACAAATGGTATAATTTCCTCTTAAAAAATACTTCACTCAATGCATTTATTATTTCACGACAATTGTATTTAAAGCCAAATAAGTATGATTTGAATTTTTTTTGGACTATAAGGTGTACAAGGAATTTAGAATCCATTTTGGAATGATGCTTTGCATTATAATAATATCAACTGGAGTCATCCTGATGAGGAGGACATTTGTGGTTTGGAGATGCCATCCAGTTTTAATGTTGGCCAAGAATTATATGTTGGCATGGAATTTGATAGTAAAGATGCTGTCAAGAATGCGCTCAAACAATATGTTATGAAGGTGCATCAAAGTTTCAAAGTGGTTGAAAGCAAATGGGACAAGTATGTGGTTTGTTGCTTGAATAAAAATGCAGATTGTCCTTGCCCTTTCTACATGAGGGCAATTCTATCTAAAAAAACTAATTCATGGAAAGTCACTCAATGGGGTGGACCACACACATGTCTCAATATGACCATGACCCAAGATCACGAGAAACTTGATTCAGATTTAATTGCCACTTGTATAGTAGGTACGTATTTTATGTTCATATTATGTTATTGTTTAGCCTTAATTGTCATTTAAATTTTTGTTATTCTATTGACAGGCATGCTCAGAGAAGATCCATCGATAAAAATTTCATTGATTCAAGAGAGGATTAACAGTCAATTTGCGTACAAGGTGTCGTACAAAAAAGCTCGGTTGGTGAAACAGAAAGCCATTGCTATTGAATATGGCGATTGGGATGAGTCATATGCGAAACTTTCGTCGTGGCTAACACATATGCAAAATCATTCTCCTGGATCGTATTTTCAAATACTACATGATGATTTTATCGTTGGAAATACGGTTAGTCGCGAACATCGCCAATTTCATAGAGTTTTTTGGACTTTTGGCCAATGTAAAGAGGCTTTCAAGTACTGTAAGCCAATCATACAAGTTGACGACACACATTTGTATGGCAAATACCGTGGGACCCTCTTAATGGCCACATCACAAGATGGGTGTCCTTCCTCTAGCATTCGCGGTGGTCGAAGGTGAGACGTTGACAGCGTGGTCATGGTTTTTGGCACACTTGTGTGAACATGTCACAGATAAAAATGGTATTTGTTTGATATCTGATTGACACGCAAGTATAAAGTCCGTTGTCGCTAACGAAGCACTTGGCTGGCAACCTCCCCACGGTTATCATGTCTACTGCGTGCGACACATAGCAAACAACTTCAATCAAAAATTCAATAATGCCAAACAAAAAGAAATGTTGAAGAAATTGGGTAAGATTTCATATTTGATGGTCATGTTTATTTTACTTTCATTTTTACTTAAAATTGTTATTCATAACTAATTTTATGCAGCCTACACTCCTTGCAAGCACATTTTTGATCAAAATTTAGAAAAATTTCGTGAACTGAGTCCAGCAATAACAACATGGATTGATCGCATCTCAAAGGAAAAATGGACGATGGCTTATGATAGAGAAGGACGTCGATATGGCCACATGACAACGAACCTCTCAGAATGTATCAATAAGGTTTTAAAGGATTGTCGCAACATTCCCATAACAACATTGGTGAAATCAACATACAATAGGTGTCGAAAGTACTTTGTTGAGCGTGGCCGCCAAGCCCAAAGACAGTTAAATGAAGGCCAAGTATATTGTTCAAAGCTTGTTAAAGAACTGAGGAAAAATCAAGAACAAGCTTGTATGCACATCGTTCGCGTGTATGATATCCACTCCACAAGGTTTGAAGTAGAGGAGAGCTTCAACCCTATAACGCAACGTGGTGGACAAAAGTGGGCAGTAAACTTGAATGGTCGTCATTGTCAATGCGGAAGGTATTCTGCGCTTCACTATCCATGTTCACACATTATTGCAGCTTGTGGTTACGTGAGCATGAACTACTACCAATATATAGATGTTGTTTATACAAACGAGCACATCTTAAAAGCTTACTCCGCACAATGGTGGCCTCTTGGGAATGAAGCGGCTATTCCTCCTTCTAATGACGCATGGACACTTATCCCTGACCCAACTAAAATTCGTGCGAAAGGTCGGCCAAAATCAACAAGGATAAGAAATGAGATGGATTGGGTCGAACCTTCTGAGCACCGACCAAAATGTAGTAGATGTGGAGCCGAAGGGCATAACAGGTGTCGCTGTCCAATGCAATCTGAGCGTGGGAGTTGTTCAAATCGTTGATTTATGTATGTTAGTCGAGTCACTTATATTTGTTTACGTTCTGTTCAATGTATTGAATTTTTGGGGTTCAATGAATTCGGTAGTTAAAAACATTTTGCCTTTTGTACATGACTTATTTGTGGGGTTCAATGAATTCTTAGTTAAAACCATAAACATAAACCCTAAACCTAAACCACTAATCCTAACCACTAACCCTAACCACTAACCCTAACCACAAACCCTAAACCTAAACCACTAGCCCTAAACCTTAAACCTTACCCGCAACCTTAAACCTAAACCACTAACCCTAAACCCTAACCACTAACCCTAAACCCCTACCACTAACCCTAAACCTAAACCACTATCCATAACCACAAACCCTAAACCCTAACCACAAACCCTAAACCCTAACCACTAACCCTAAACCCCAACCACTAACCCTAAACCTAAACACTAACCCTAAACCCTAACCACTAACCCTAAACCTAAACCATATACTTAGTTTGATGCACGACATAAAAATAGTCATTATGATTACTACCGTTACTTATTTTGATTTGTCTACTTTAATTTTTCTTTATGTCTTTATTTATTATTCTAGTTTGATGCGCGACATAAAAATAGTCATTATGGTGTCCGTGATGGTGATTTCATAACAAATGGTCATTGAAAACACAATTCCATAACAAATTCCATAACAAGTAGTATGAGATACCATTAATTAAGTCGGAAATTCATATTACAAAGATACAACACAAATTTCAAATAGAGACATAAAAATCAGTCATTATGGTGTCCGTGATGGTGCGAGGATGTGCCACATGGTCGATCCCACCTTTGAGCTTGACGATCCGGATTTCTTCTTGCGCGCTGTCTCTACCCTTATTGCTCAGCCTCTGCAGAAAACTCGTGACGCAAATCAACACCTAATAAGTCACCCATATCAGGTATTGCTCCGGGTACATCCCATTGCAGACCTAATGGGGCATTAGGTGTTGCCATTGGGGCATCATGTTGCTGCGAAGGGGTCATGGTCGGCCATGAAAAATGAGGATGTGTTTCCGCAACACCACCAAACGAATGTTCGCTTGCAGACATATCAGTGTCATGACCTTCAAAAGGATACTGATACATCTGCGAAGGATACTGAGAAAATGTTGGTGGCGTGTAATATGGCCACGCTGCTCCATTTGTTGGGAAAAATCTTCCACTTGAACAATCTCCCTTCGTCTGTCAAAACCTCGAGTTTCAACACTTGACTGAAGCATGTGAAACTGTTGTGGGGGAAATCGACGCTTTGATGCTGAACCATGTGTCATAGGCTCAGTGATCCTCTCTTGCTCTTGGGATAAAATCGCTAACTTTTCCACATATGGCACGAGATCATCAACTGTCCATGTGTTTCGCCCTTGTGGTGACACCATATACTGCAATGTCTCGGCAACTTCACCCTGCAATTATTAGGGTAAGCAAATTAAAGTCGATGATTTAAAAAATAAATTGAAGTTAAATAATTAAAAAGAAATAAATACCAATGTAGCCGTGTTTGCATTGTTTGGGTCGACAAACATTTTTTGTTTTTCGCCTATACCAGACCATGTAATCCGAGTTAAAACTCAATAGGCCCTCTTGTCGAGGATAAACGTCGACCCTAAACTCAGCTCGATTATTCCACTGACTGATAAATGGGGCCAACAGCTAGAACCAATTTTCATCTTGTTTGCCTTTCAGCGTTAGCCCATGGATATTCTGTGGCTGCAAAGGAGACTCCGGAATAGGTTATTGCATTCCGAATTGTCGCAACACTTTATCCGGTTGGTGCCACTCTACAACATGGAAACAAATGAGTGGCACCACTGCGCACCACACCACACTGCCAACCAAACAAATGGGAGGCAACATCGACATAACAATTGCTGGGTAAGGCTCCCACAGAAACTGCATACAATAACACAATTGTTAATTTATCTTAAACCATTACATTTTATTTATTATTTAACGAATACATAATGATCTTGTTACCTCATGTCGTTTCATGATACCCAATTTGCGACGGAAAACTATTAGATCATCATTGCCAATATGTTGGTTTCCATGTCGCAGCCACCTACAAAAAAAAATATGAAATAATTAGTGCTGACGCGTTACATTATTGATTATTTTCAAATGAATTTTTTTAAACAACTAACCTGTGTCTGAGTGGTTTGTTTTCTATTATAGGAGGAGTTCTCTTTGGAGCCAAAGTCGTGCAGCGTTCCCATGCCCACATTTGGATTAAGATACACATACCTCCGATTGATTTTATTTTGTAATCGGTGGCGCTACACATATCTCTGCATAAATAAGCAAGCACGGGTAAAAATTGGAGGTACCTTAGGGAAACTTTACTGCTGCTTTTGTCAACAAATAGAACTCTTCCTATGAATCTGAGGATCCATGCACGGGTAAACCTTTGTAATTGTACTACGTTACCGTCATGGATATTTATTTCTGAAAAATGGTGAGCCAGCCAACTTAATTTGACCACACTGCCTTGAAGTTCACCTTCCTGTGGTTTGACTCCCAATAATTCTTCACACAATTTAGCCCAATCAAGATTAGTCTGACCAATTAATGGTGCTCCCTCAGTATGAAAACCTAACAAGACTGACACATCTTGAAGAGTAATTGTAGCCTCTCCGCATCTCAAGTGAAACGTGTGTATCTCGGGCCTCCATCTTTCAATCAAGGTTGCAATTAATGAAGAATTAATTTTTAGGTACCCCATCTTCATTATCCAATAAAATCCAGATTGGCGAAATAGATGAATAATTTCCTCTGGTATTTCTTCTTGTCCTTGATAGATGGGTACAACTCGTCTGATATGTAATTTCCTGTCTGGTTCCTCATTCCAAACATGTTCAGAAACATGTTTAGGTTGCAGCCATAAAACGTCTCCATCTATTGGACCAGACTTAATGTGTATACTAGATGAAGATGACGACGAAGATGACATTAATATTGTAAAGTAAAATATAATACAAAAAATTTTCAACAAAAATTTTACATTAAAAAAATTAACTACATTTACAAAAAAATCAATTAAATATACATACCACGTAATTAAAATCTGAATAAATAACAAAATACATCAATTTGAACAAATAACAAAATTAAAAATAACAATACGTACACAAATTTAAATAAATGTTCTAAAATACTCTACAAATAACAAAATTACAAATTTAATAGCTACACAAATTTAAATAAATGACCAAATTAAAATACATAAATTTGTTACACGTACAAAAATTTAACACAAAAAAACTTACAATACTACCTAAAATACTCTACAAATAACAAAATTAAAAATTACATACCTATACAAATTTAAATAAATTACCAAATTAAAATACATAACAAAATTAAAAATTTAAACACGTACATAAATTTTAGACAAATAAACTTAAAATACTACCTAAAATAGTCTACAAATAACAAAATTAAAAATTAAATAACTACAAAAATTTAAATAAATGACCAAATTAAAATACATAACAAAATTAAATATTTAAACACGTACATAAATTGTACACAAATAAACTTAAAATACTACCTAAAATAGTCTACAAATAACAAAATTAAAAATTAAATAACTACACAAAATTTAAATAAATGACCAAATTAAAATACATAATAAAATTAAAAATTGTTGCACGTACATAAATTTTACACAAAAAAACTTAAAATACTACCTAAAATACTCTACAAATAACAAAATTAAAAATTAACATAGCAACATAAATTTAAAAAAGATGACCAAATTAAAATACGTACATAATAAAATTATAAAATAAAACACGTACATAAATTTAACACAACAAAACTTAATTTACTAACTAAAATACTCTATACATAACAAAATTAAATATTAAAATACCTACATAAATTTAATTAAATGACCATATTTTTTTTTCCAATTATTAAAATTTCAATTAAATAACAAATATTATACACAAAAAAATGGTATTAAATCAAATTTTTTTTATGGAATAACAAATTTAAACGTGTGTGTGTGTGTATATATATATATATATATATATATATATATATATATATATATATATATAATTAATAAAATATCATATATTTGAATAAAAACTAAAAATAAGTCAATTAAATAATATTCACATTCTAAATAAACCTAAAATACCGTATATAAAATACAAATAATATCATACAAACCTAATAAATCTAAACCAAATAATAATAGCATAACAACTAAAATTAACGTACAAATAATTTTATCATAAATAATAACATACAAATTTAAAAAATCTTAACAAAATCATATTAATAAATCCACTACAACTAACATACAAATCATAATATACCAACTCAAATTTGTAACATATACATCTAACACAAATAATATCAATATTTCAATGTACTACTTAAAATTTAAAAATTCCATCTAACATCAACAAACGTAACATATGTATATATAAAACAATTAATACCATGGTAATTTACAAAATTTAAAGAAAATAATATATATCAATTTAACTATAACTAACCTAACATATATCTATATATATAACACAACTAATAACATATAATTTTTAAATCCTAACTTAAATAATATTAACCTATCAACTAAAGTTATCAAGTTAAGAACCACTTACCAAGCACATAAATCATGTAATAGGAAGACGAGAGAAACCACGTATAAGGAGTGAAACCACGTACAAAACACAACCCTACAAACATTAACAAAATATTTACCATTCATATATATATATATATATATATATATATATATATATATATATATATAACACAACAAATATTTACCATTCAAAAATACTTACCAAAAACAAAAGACAGCAACAAAATAAGAAGAACGCAGTGTAATGGTGAAGAAGAATAACAAAGCAATGGAAGCAAGCAAAGGAAGGAAGCACACTTGTGCACTCTCGGAGCTTCTGCTTTTATAATGGAAGAGGGTGAAAATTTTCAAAATGAAGAAGCAACCCGCTAGCCATGCTAGCGATCCCAGTGCAAGGCAAACCGCCAATGGTAGTGGCGATTTGGCCTGCACCCTACGCGTCTGCATTTTTCTGCACTGCCATGGCCTGCTCTCGCGGGGCTAGACCTGCACCCTCAGCTATTGGAACTCGCCAGTTTGACTGGCAGTTCCCTATGCGTTGTGTATATCGCCAGTTCGAATGACGATTTCTGCCTTGCATGGACATATCGCCACTGGCAGTGGCGAGTCCTTCACGGAGACCAAACTCGCCAGTGGCAATGGCGGTTTGCCTGCATGCCCCATGCATTTTACGTTAAAAACTGCCCCCTGCCGGAAATAATTTGAAAACAACCCCATCTGGGGAAATAGTTTGTAAAACTACCCCAGATGGGGAAATTTGCCTAGCCGAGGCATGGCTTTTTTCTTCCTCCGGCACCAACTCCCTCAACCTACGCGTCAACAAATGAAGAAGGGCAAAATGCACCGGTCAACAAATGAGACAAGAACAAAATGACCAAAAAACCAGGAAAAGGGACATGTGCCAATTTTCTAAAAAGGACACAATAGACTTTTTTTTATACTTCTCTTTTATAATATAGGATATAGATACCTAAAAGCTCTACTTTTTGATCCTATCTGAGGCTCCGAGTTTTTCTTTTTGTTATCTTTTTATATTTTAGTTCATGCAATTAATTTTTCAACTATGTAAAATTATCACAAAATGTATGCATAAAAAATAAAAAATTACTCATATAGAAATTAAAGTGTAAAATTTTTAAATAACGACTAAAATAAAAAAATTGACACGGATATAGAAGCCAAATGATTAATTAAATCACAATTAAATAAAATATTATTTGATCTCAATCCCAATTATAAAAAATAAACCATCAAATTATTTTGGTTGAGGGGTTGGCGCGGATGCTTTTTTATTTTAGTTGTTATACGGTTATACCTAAAAACTCAACCTTCTATTCCTATCCGAGGTTTTATTTTTATATATCTTTTTTTTTATGTTTTAGTTTATGCTGTTAATTTTCTAAGGACGTAAAACTGTCATATGCAAAAAATATAAAAAATAAAATAAAAATTACTCATATAGAGTCTAAAATGTAATGTTTTTAAACAAAGACTAAAATAAAACAATTGACACAAATATAAATACCAATTGATTGATTAAATCACAATTAAATAAAATGTTATTTGATCTCAATCCAACTTAAAAAAGAATATTTAACATAATTTTGTAGTGAAAAGGATTAGTTCAAAGAACTTTTTAATATTTAAAAGAATATTTAACATAATTTTAACAATAAACTAATAAAGTATTTTTTTAACTTGAAAAATTATCTAAAAAAGAGAATAATAGTTTAAGAATGAAATTGATGATTTGCACAAAGCAAAACAAAGTTAGACGTCGTACGCGCTCCCACAAAGCACGAACTTTTTACAATATGTTAGAGTGCATTGTATTTTTTTCTTCTTCTTCTAAGTCGATCTTTTGTATTTAATATAATAAAAATATATTGGACATTTATTTTCCCTACAGTCGCACATTGCTTGAGTTTTCCAAAAAGATTCTCGTCTATATAATCTATTTTAGTAGAATTTAATTAAATATATAATTACTTTAAAAATTATATTGTAAGATGATTTGTAAGAAAATATTTAAAATAATACTAATGTATCATAATGTATCAAAATTAAATTGTTTTTATTGTATGATTCCATTGTTGTACTTGTAGGATCTTTTCTTAGTTAGATTTTCCACACAAAAAAGGATTGGATTCCTACTCACGGGGTTGCAAACTGTTCTCTGGGTAAGTGTTTTAATTCTTGTTTTTACTTGTCTATGCGAATAAAAAAAAAGAGCCAAAATTTAAATTTTAAAATTGACTATATCTGAATGTTGATCAGATTCAGATTCACACCTCAGTTCTTAATGTTGAAGTCAAAAGACTCAAAACTGTACCATTGGATGGCCCACTCAGAGGAAACAAGAGGCAATGGTTTCTGACCCACAAACGTAAAAAAATTAGTCTGAAAAGACTGTCATAAGTTGTTCAATAATTGAACTTAGCTTTTCTGGCTTAATTTTGTTTAATGGTACATAAAGAAACGGTGTACATGGGATGATTAAAGATGGGGTTTGGTATTTGCTTAAGGGCAATTTTAGAGTGATTGTTTTTGTTTTTAAGAAACTTATTGTTGTCACATGAATAATTGAAGCTTAGTCAAGAATAGAATTTGGCTAATGCAACTCCAACATAATTTCAAAATTAGAATGTTTGAATTAAGCAATTTAGTCTTTAAAAGGGAAAATTTGTTTCTTGACCTTATATAGGTTCTCAAGTCACTAAAGTACTTGATTTGCAGTGAATCTAACAAGAATTCAAATAATGAACTGAATTTGTAGTGAATCTAACAAGAATTCAAATAGTGAGCTGAAGCATGATCTAAATTTGAAAAGTAATAGGCAAGAATATAAATTGGAAAAATAATTGCATTGATTGATTTGGTCCTTCAGGTCCTTACAAATGTTTTTTTTATCCATATGAATTGAACACGGTACCGGGAGATTTATAACACTCATACACCATATTCAACCAATTGAGTTAGACTCCTTTGATCCTTACAAAAGTTTCTGAAACACCTATTTGTACTATCAAAATTGACTACACTAGATCATGTTTTTGCCACGTTCAGTCACTATTGACTTACCCTTAACTGATTTGGCTACTTTAAGCTTACTTCGGCTAAACCATAACATCGGCGCATGCTCCACGTTCTTCACCTTGGTCCTATTTCTTATGAATTGCTCCTAGATCATGGGCTTCCTCCAATTTCATGCTTTTAACCGCTTTATCATCATCCATTGTTTTTCAGCTTTTGCTTCAATTCGTATCTTCTATACAATCGTCTCAAAATCTTCAATGGATTTTTGAATTTTCAAATTAATTGGCCGAACTACCTATCCAATGTACATATTTGATCATTTATCTAAAATATCAACAATCTCATTCGGCTACGATTCCAACCTCATCTATTCGGCTAACTAATTTCTTGATCACAATATTTTGAGTGGCAACAAATGCCCCTTATATCTTAACACTAATTGGTTGAATCAAAGGGTTTAAGATATAACCATTTCAATTTTCCCTCATTTTCTAATCTCTACAACTGACTTGCATTTAAAACTTAGTTGTTATGCTTGCAGTTGTTCATCAGTCTTGTCACTTTAAATAACCCTATTTTATTATTATTGTTCGGTCACCCGATTTAACCTATCATTCTTCTTCTTCTTCTTTGGTAACGACTCCCTATCTTCAAAATCATCTTCTCATTTCTCCAATGATCAAGAACATCTTGAAGCCCCTAGGGTTTCAAAAATTCCACGAAATCTCAAGAGAGGCATTAGTACCTTTGTCCTTGTGTTAATGCTATTATTGATGTTGTCACGTTTCTCGACCACTATCTTCATCATACTGGCTATATGATTCCCATTACTTCTTGGTTTCAGCTAAGCACCATACCAACCAATTTGGGTACCTGGCCTGGGGCTCTAATCCCTACTATAGATGGCTCGAAAGGGTGACTACCGCAAAAGAAGCCGACTGGAAAAGATGGGGTGTCTTTAATGCCATCAACTTGACTCATCATGATGTTGAATCGAACTACCCCTTGATCTTTAGCTTGTTGAGTTTCTGATTGACTGCCATAAATACCTTTATATTTCCTTTTGGCTTCATGACTATTACTATGTAGGATGTAGCCACTATTTTGGACTCCCTATTGTTGGTGATGAAATCCCTCCTTTGCACAACCAGAAGACATATGAAGACTTGGGTTTCTCTTTTGATCATTCTACTAACGGTTATCCTCACTTCATCACAATCCGCATGAAGAAGACAACCATTGTATCAGTCACAAAACACAATGCCTTTCTCTTGTATTGGTTTTGTAAATACTTTATTTGTTATTCTTCTAAAGCCATCATTTCTGAATATGTTCCCCGTGTTTCTTTGCTTTAATCAGACAAACCAATGGCCATAGTAATGTTTTTTTATCTTCTTTTTACAAATCCATTTTTCTTCTCTTGGAAAGAATGAAGATTGGTCAGAATATAACTAGTGCTTCTAGCCCCCTCTAGTTCTTGCAACTTTGGGTTACTAGATATTTTTTCCATGTTTACAACAAAGTAACAAAAATTGGCTACAACACTAAACCAATATGCCAAGGATCCCACCTTAGGCGAAATGCTTTGAATTAAGTCTACCACCTCAGGTTTTGCTCGCTTCTTTATAGAAGCTATTTTTAGCCTACTAGATGATGTAGGTGTTCTTTGGAATCCTTCAACCATTGATCATATGATCCATGACTGTTTAAAACTAGATCCTTTTGCTGATTTGGAGGCTAAGGTCATGCAATTGGCCAATTAGCATAGCATTCTATTGGCTAGGGACTTACTATGTGGCATCAAGCTTGGGTGGTCTAGATATAGTACAATTTCTGTGGAGCCTTACAATTCCCGATTTATGGCTCATCAATTTGGTCTCACTTAACATTTTCCCATGGCTTTTGTAACCATGGTCTCTCCCAACTCTCATCCTTTGTTATTTTCCAAAAAGGTGAAGAAAATAACTCACCTGACTCAATGTTTACTCAACCTATTTGAGTTACATTTATTCTTGCTTGATCCAAATAAAACCCTAAGCTTTTTTAACTGGTGGCATGATGTGAAAGAGGCCTTTTCCCCAAAAGGTATTTTTCTCAAATAGAACCTGTTGCTTCTAAGACTTTGAGCAAACTTCAGCCTTCGTCTCATCCAACTTCAATTTTGGCTAAAAAGAAGAAGATCAAATCGGTTGGCATTACTATCAATCCTCCAACGGCCTCTACAACAAGTTTTCTACAAGTTTCCCTACCTTGCTTTGATGTATATTTGTTATCATTTGGCTAACATATTTTCTTTTCTTAGCCCAACATCGTATTGAAATGATCGACTTGGAAAATGCAGATGGAGGAAATTCTCCTAAATCAGTCCCTTTTGATTTTCAAAAGAACTATCTGATTTGCTACAACCATGAAAACTTTTGTTCTTGAACCTTCTTTAGTTCAGGTACAACATCTGGCTTGTTATTCATCTTATTCTTCTATTATCGAGTTACTGACTGTAATTTTGTAGAAGTTAATTATAGCCTCTAGTCATGGTCACAAAAGGTTGAAGTTTGGGTTTGGTACGACACATCCACCTGTAAGTACCTTAATGTCGTAGTATCTCAATTTTTTCTTTCTATGACATTTGGATTACTTCTCATTATCTCCCAAGAATCAACTTCTACCGAAGTACTCTCCTATATACAATTTGAGTCTTTTGTCATACCTCTTGCGCTAAGGGCTACTCCTAGTCCATCTTCGACTTTTACACACCCAATTTTTCTGAGCATCACTAAAGAAGCTCTAGTTGAATATTTCCAATCTCCTGCTTCTTCTACTCTAGTAATCTTAAATGGATCACCCATCAACGACCATTTCTCGCACGTGGAACAATTCATATTGGGCGATGTTCCTTCGGATCTTGTTGTGTTGAAGTTAGTTCAGGTATCTTTTGCAAAATTAGCCCAAGCTCCCATTGTTTTTGAAATTAGCTGCCAACTCTTAAACCATATCAACATGGCTATCGAAGACATGATCTTTAATCATAATATGAACCAACATTGATATCTTCTATTGTGGCTGACTTGGAGCAATAGAGGAAGCTGAAAACTCAGAAATCCACATATACCTCCAATTTCTAAGTTGTTGAAGCTAAGCGAAAAGTTGACTTAGTTGAACAAGAACGCCTCAACAGAAGAGTTGAAAATATAAGCGCATCAAGAAGGAACTAGCCGGATTAACTCCATAAATCATTCTTTTGAATTCCAAACTCAAAGGCAGTTCAAATCAACATATTCAACTATACTTATTAGACCCCATTATTTACCATTTGGTCCATCAACAAGAAGGTCTACAAAAAGACCTTAGTGCAGGAGAAACAAGAATTGCCAAAGACATGAAAGCATGGGATGATTTGAGAGCAAAGCTTGATCAAGCCAAACAAGCTTTATTTGCACCTTCTTCGGTTCCTTCTACTTCAACTACTTCATCCCTAGTTATTCCTTCAATAGGACTTATGATAGTATCCAATTGACCATAAATGGCCCTTTCCAATTTGCACATTCGGTAGTATCTAACCGATATAGATGACCTTCCCAATTTGGAGACCACTTACCACATTCTAAATCCTTTGCTCCCAAAGGCATAATCGACTTCCAAGCTATGTCACATTCGCTAAAACATTTTAGCTAAATGTGATTGTTATATGCTTTTTCAACTTTTCTTTTGTTAAGTTGAATCTGGTCAAGTGCCATTAGTCGATCCTCATTTAATTCTTCTAACTCATCAAGCATGGATTATTGATAGTTATCGAAGCTTAACATGTTTTGCTTGGCTACTCTCAAAGATTTCATGTTGATTTCTAAAGGAAAAACTACTTCATGCTCGTATGTCATCCGAAATAGGGTACAACCAGTTGCTTTGGTGGGCATATTTCGACAAGCCCATAATGCTTCTTGTCATATTTTCAGATGATCTTATAAATTCTTCTTAATTATATCAATCAAGATCTTATTGGTAGCTTCAACTTTCTCATTTGCTTGTTTATAATAATGTGTTGAATGTACAAGCTTGATGTTGAATTGTTGTACGAACAAATTCACCTTGTCTCCAGTAATCATAATTCCTTGGTCAGTTGTGATTGACTCAGGTATGCGGAGCAATAAAATAATGTTATGTTTAATGAATCTAAAAACAACTTCTTGAGTCGCAGTAACCAATGGCTTAGCTTCCACCCATTTTGTAAAATAATTAGTGGATACTAAAATAAAAATATGCCTTTTAGACAAAGCCAAATAAACCTCATCAATGACACCCATGGCCCATCCCCTGAATGGCCAAGGTTTGGCTACCACATGCATTTCTTTGGCTTGAGTTTTTTTGTAAAGGTTCAAACTTTTGGTATTTTTCAAACCCTTTAGCATAACGGTAACAATTGGTTGTGATCGTTGGCCAATAGTATCAATGCCTAATTATCAACCACTTCATTACAGGTCCAGACCTATGAGCTCCACATAAACCTTCATGTATTTCTCCCATGAGCTGTATCAATTCAGCTTGATTGAAACATTTTAACGACACCCCATTGAAAATTTGCCTATACAACTCATCACCTATCATTGTATATTTTAACACCCTTTGCTTCATCTTGAATTCAACTTTATTAGACGGATTATGCAGATAATCCATCATCTCTTGCTGCCATGGGTTCGTTGATCCGATCTCCATTATACAATACTCTTCTATGGGTGAATCCAAAGCTTCATTTTTTAGCCTTTTGTATCCATAAGCATGTTGGTCTAGTTTGTTAGCTTCATCATTATCATTCATGTATATGTGTTCTATTGTTACATCCATAAAACACTTAAGTAATTTTCTAGCCGAATTATAGAAATCTATTAGTGTAATGGTATTGCATTTATGCTCACCCTTCATATGTCAAATCACTAATTGAGAATCTGAAATACAATAAATCACACTAGAAGGGTGGTTAAATAGTGTGTTAGTCAAAATATAAAATCTTTTCCGATGGAAGATGTTTATTTAATAAACCAGTTTATAAAAACTTTTGTCTAGTGACTGAGATAATTTTTCTTAGTACAAGTGGATTGTTGTCCAATGATGTATATAACTTATTATGAGTGAAAACCTTGTGTGTAGAATGCATCAATGATGGACCTTAAAATACTTTGGTAATCTACAGAAGAACAATAAAAATATTTTATTTTATACTGGTTACGTTCAATTCTCCTTTACCAACTAGTAAAGGGTTCCACTAATGAAACTTGATTACAACAACTATTCTTTTATGCCGCTTTTGGCTTACAAGTATTCTCAAGGTTACTACTGGGATCACCCTTAGAATCCCCTTGAATCTAAGAACACCCAATTATTGTTTTGCCACTGAGCTACTCCTGGCTTTCACAAACAAAAGTTTAATATAGAATCAAATATTCTTTACAACACTCAATGAACAAATTTACAATGAGGTTATAATCTCTCAACAATACTTTGTATATTACAAAGGATAAACTCTTTTAAGCTTAGTGTATTTCTCTACAGATGCTTTTCTTTTCTCTCATTTCTTGATTCACGACTCTTGTTTTTATGTACGTGTTATTCTACGTCTTTCATCAAATCTTGATGTTCTTATTTATATAGAGAGACTTGTAAATATGGAGAGTATCTTTAGTATTGAATAATATGATCATTGTGAAACTTGATCTTGTTTCCTGAAATAAGCAATTATTGCGCATCTATGTCTGATAGGATCAAAACTTTCCATAATTGTCATTCATAACTCAATATGGCTATTAGACTTATAAAAAGAAATATAAGATTGATTCACAGATTTATTCCTTTTAAATGAAATCATATAAACTGGCATAAGGCTTCATTTTGTCAACCAATTTGGCTATAAACCTCCATAGGAAATTGATCTTACCAATAAGGCTTTGCAACTCCTTCTCATTCTGAAGTGGCATGGCTTCCAATATTGCTTTCGCCTTATTTTTTTATCAACCTTAATTCCTTTTTGATGTACCAAGAAACCTAGGAAGTTTCTAGCTGATACTCCGAATGCACACTTAGTCGGATTCGTTTTTAACCCATGAAATCTCTTTTTTTGTAAATCTTGCTCCAAACTCCCAACTGTTGATCTTTATCAATTGACTTGACTACAACATCATCAATGTAGACTTCCATTTTCTTCCCAATATCATCATGAAAAACGAGATTCTTGGCCCTTTGATAAGTGGCACCGATGTTTTTTAGTCCAAGCGACATCACTAACCATTTGTATATCCCAAGATCCCTTGGACAACAAAATGTCATTTTGTGCACATCTTCTATGGCCATCGAAATTTGGTTATAGCTAGAATGGCCATCGAAATTTGGTTATAGCTAGAATGGCCATCCATACAAGACCGTGTTTGGTTGCCGCACTAACCAACATATCAACTATGGGCATAACATACTCATCTCAGAGGGTTGCCAAATTCAAATCCATGAAATCATTACATACTCATATTATCCCATTCTTCTTTTTATAACCGACACGATATTTGACAACCAATTGACATATCCATCCATTCGGATGAAACCAATCCCCAACATCATATCAATTTCTCCTTTGATCAAAGGCATAAGTTGAAGGTTACATCGTCTTGGAGGTTGCTGATGTGGCTTAAATCCTTGTTTGATTGGTAGTCTATGTTCCTCCAAGTCTCTTGACAAACCCGACATTTCATGATAATCCCAAGCAAAGAAATCCTTATACTTTGTTATTAATTCAATAAAACTAGATTTATCCTTCTTATCTAACAATCCACTAAATTTTGTCATCCTAGGTATTTTTCATCAGTTCCCAAGTTGATTCTTCCAAAGGATCTTGTACCTCAAAACTAGGGACTTCCTTCTTGATTGTAGGCATGAAAATTCAATCCTTTTGTTCAATTTTCCATCAGGAAAATCCACAATTGTTAGTTCGACTATCGATTCTTTAGTAATGAACATCAGTCGACCCAACAAATTCTGTTGGACTTCATTTTGTGTGTCCATCTAATAATTCAATTGGAGGTCGTAGTTCGGCCTTCCAATTCACCATAAATCTATCTTTGGTCAAATTGCAGGATTGCCACCTTCCTTCCTCATAATCCTTTGGTATCTGAATAGGAACTAAGTGTGGTGAGTAGAGTATAACATCTACCATTTTGACATCAGCTGAAAATGGGCTATCATCAACCAACACAATGTTCATTTTATCTTCTTTCCAAAACAAAAGTTATTGGTGTAGAGTGGAAGGTACACACTTTTTTTAATTAATCCAATTCCTTCCTAATTGGACTGAATAGGTTGGCTTAGCGTCTAGCACAAAAAATGTTGAATGCATTGTTTTTGGTCCAACCGTGATTTCGGCTTCCACTACTCCCAACGCAGTAATGGCTCCACTATTGAAATTAGTCATCCTTGTATTTGTAGGTATTATATCTTTCACTTGTTTTGTTGATTTTCTTCAAGGTAGCCAAAGGAATAATATTAAGGATGGCACCTCAATTTGTAAATACCCTGGTTAGTGTCTTACCATTTAGTTGAGCGTTCATGTAGAATGGTCTCAAATGTTCTACAATCTCTATTGTAGGCTTGTCGAATGTTGTCTCTACTACTTTGTCATCTTCTACATTGCTTATTGTAGCCCAATTGGTTTTCTCAACGCATATATCATCCTCAACACTTTCATTTTAACCAGCATTAGCCAAGAAACTCATCGCATCTACTTCCAGTAAGTCGTCTTTATTCAACCATGCTTCGAGTAATGATTCTTCAATTTGTTTCAACTCTTTCTCTTGTTCCACCTGGCCATCTTATTCTCCAATGAAGTCCTCTTGGACTACTCATTCTCCATAATCATTTCTTCCTCTAAATCTGTAGTTGATTCTACTGCTGGACTAACTGAATCAGTCTTAGCATGTACCATGTTAGACTATATTTATCCTCGTATAGTGGAATCTCCACCAAAAGCTTGATCTAGAACCATAACCACCTAATTTAATAAATGAACACCTTGGCTTCTAGATTTCATATCAGCCATGATAGCTAATGTTTGTTTCATCTTCTTGAGAGCTCTTGTCCTATGTAGCCTCCTTTTTTGAGTTTGACTAAGACTGTTCCCTTGTTCCATTGGCCTTTGGATTGCATTTTTTTTTATTCACATGCCATTCATCTACCCTAACCTTAGCTTAAGGCTTCAATGTTCTAGTTGGATGAATTTTGTCATCTCTAACCATGAGGCGTAGGGTTCTCATCCCATTTTCTAAATTGAATTTAGATACCTTTTTTTTCTGATTTTTTTGGCATGGGAGTTTCATCTATCTCAGGGAGCTTTGTAGTTCCTTTTCTTTCGTCAATTTGTTTTCTCCACCCCTCTAACATATGCAGTTCTTCTTTCCTCCTTATAGCTTGTCATAGATTGACTAGCTTAGGACCAAGAATTCGACATGCATATCCTGCAAAATTCCCATCCTACTGAGACTCCAATCTATCAAATACACTCAGCCAATTTTAATATCATGCGAATCATAGAGTGGTATCTCCTACCACCCTCAAACTAATGGGCAAGTCGAAGTATCCAACAGAGAATTAAAGAAAATACTAGAGAAAACAGTGGCGTCAACCAGAAAAAATTGGTCAGCCAAATTGGAAGATGCATTATGGGCTTATAGAACTGCATACAAAACTCCAATTGGTCTGTCTCCTTTTCAACTGGTGTATGGAAAATCATGTTATTTACCAGTTGAAATGGAACACAAGGCATATTGGGCTATGAAATTTCCGAACTTTGATGAGAAGGCATCCAGGGAGCACAAAAAGATCCAATTGTTGGAGCTGGAACAAATGCAATTAATAGCTTATGAATCTTCAAGACTTTACAAAGAAAAAGTCAAGACCTATCATGACAAAAAATTATTGAAGAAAGACTTCAAACTGGGACAAGAGGTACTACTTTTTAATTCAAGATTGAAATTATTTCCCGATAAGCTGAAATCCAAATGGTCTGGACCCTTTGTTATCAAGAAAGTTTGATCTTACGGTGCAATAGAGCTATACGGCCCACAATCTTAGAATCCCGATAGAACATGGGTAGTAAATGGCCAAAGGTTGAAATTGTACCATGGTGAAGAATTTACACGGGCACACAACACAGTACATTTGATCACCCATTAAGGTAAAAGCGTCAACCTAATGACGTTAAAGAAGCGCTTCCTAGGAGGCAACCCAGTTATAATCTATGTTAGTTTGTTTTATTTTATGCATTGTATCATGTAGAACTTGCTTCATAATCAGTACATTGGGGTATATCAGCTTGTTTTAAAATGATAGATATAAAGGTTTTAATTTCTTGAGGAAGGGACTGAAAAATAACTCAGAAAATTTTTTCTGAAAAAAATAGTCCTTTTGCTAAGCGCATGTTTGGTCATGTGCTAAGCCGAGGGTCTCCAGCGCTTAGCGCTCAACCTGAAAAAAATAGTCCTTTTGCTAAGCTCATTTCCTTGCGGCCAGAATTGGGTTTTATGGAGCTAAGCGAAACTCATGCCAGCTAAGCCATATTCCTTGCGGCCATAGCAGCGTTAAGCGATGCATAATCCGCTAAGCGCCTACCCCTCTGTAATCAAGATGCATTAATTTAGCTAAGCCAGCCCAGAGCCAGGCTTAGCGAGAGTTGCAGGTATTTTGATCTGAAGAACTCGCTAAGCGGCCCTATCTGCGCGCTAAGCCATGCCCTTTATGTGTTCAAAAAAAAAATATTGAAATTTGAATTTCAACTTTTAGCTAAGCGCATGGTTTCGCTAAGCGATCCTCTTTGAGAAACCAAACGTCTCTTAGGCTCGCTTAGCGCTTCGGCTCGCTAAGCGAGACGCTAAAAAATTGCTTAAGTGAGTGTAACGTCAGTTACACTCACATTTGCCTAAAATTTTCAGAACTGCCTGCATCTTCTCTCTCGCACCCAATTTCCTGCATTTTTGCCTTCTTCTGCATCTTCACGCATCAAAGCATCAACGACACAAATAAGTTCCTTACTCCCTTTATTCTTTTATTTTGTTGAACCTTAGGGTAGAAAACCATAGATTTTAGCGTTCAATCTTTAAGGTTTACATGATATTAGATTGGGTAAAAATTAGGACTTTATATATGATTGTGCTTTGTAGATATTTTTGATTGCCCTGCATGTTTGATAATGCCTTTTAGAGGCTCAAAAATAGAATAAAACGAAGTTCGTTATCTGTGTTTTTTCTGGAAAACGCGATGAACTCGCTAAGCGTGTCTGCTGCGCTAAGCAAGTTCATCAAAATTTCTTGAATCTATGCATTTCTAGAAGAACTCGCTAAGCGTGCCTATCGAGCTAAGCGACTGCATCTTTCGAGGATGAACACTCATCCCCCTGTTGAGATACTTGTGGCTATGCGAGGCTAAATCGCTAAGCCCAGGTAACTTAGTCAAATTTTTTGTTGAAAGCCGCGCGCTAAGCCGGGCATACCTGAGCTAAGCGCATTTCGTTGCGGAAGCCATTGGGCTAAGTGAGCCTTGCTCGGTAAGCTCCCATACTTAGTGAACTTTTTGAATTTCATGCTGTCACTAAGCGCAACCCTTCTAAGCTTATCACATATCTATTGCAGCAATCATTAGGCTTAGCGGGTAGATGCCAATTATGCAGAAGCAGAATTTTTCTGCAACATCCGCTAAGTGGCCCCCTTGTAGCTAAGCGGTTGTGTTCACTTTACGAAGGCGCGCTAAGCGGACCAGGTCTCGCTAAGTCGCCAATGCCTTTTTCAGTTTTATTTTTCAGTTTTTGAATTTGAATAACTTGTGTCTTGATTAATTGTTTGGTCCCTTTATTTGCAGATGGCCTCTAGGAAATGCAAGAGTGTCGGTTCAAGACCCACAGCTCAATATGATACAAGGAGATTTCACTCCTTAGATGCATGGAACCGGTACACGGATAATGTATTAGGGAGAAACATCTTGCCAGAAATGAAGGTGGAGCTCTACCACACCAAGTTTGATGATTTTAAGACTGAGTTGGAGAGGCGTAATCTCCATAAATGCCTTACCAATTTGGTTGATGGGAGCATAGATTAGGCTTTGGTGAAAGAGTTCTATGCAAACCTATATAGCTCTGATGGTCCTTCACCAAAGCAAGCCAGGGTCAGAGGCCACCTAGTGAAGATTGACGTTGACAGCCTCAACATATTCCTAGAGACACCTGTGGTGTTGGAAGAGGGTGAGACTTTGCCCACATACTCCAGATACTATAGGCTGCCTTCAGATCCTAGGGAGATTGAGGCTGCCCTGTGCATACCAGGCCTAGGGTTCATCTTGAACGCTGAGGGCCATCCTGGGAGGATCCTGAGGAAGGACCTAACGACTCTAGCCCAGGTGTGGAGTGTTCTCTCATACTCCAACCTGACTCCCACATCTCACACATCTGACCTGACAGTGGATAGAGCTAGGCTGATCTTTGGCCTAATCTCTCGCATGGACATGAACATAGGAGCTCTCATTTCTGGCCAGATGACTTCTATAGCCCAGTCTAACTCTTCTATACTTGGGTTTCCTACTCTGATCACCGCCCTATGTAGAGCCAGAGGGGTTGTCTCTGACAGCCTCACTTTTGAGCGCCTGAGCCCAGTCATTAACTTGGCCGACATCAGGAAGAACTGTTGGAATCCTGATGATCTGACAGTTTCTATTTGAGGGGCTAGGAGGGCGAGGCCAACTGAGCTTCCTTCCACATCTGTAGCTCCTACTCTAGCATCCACTTTAGCAACTCCTTCAGTTCCAGCTCAGAGTGATTCTTAGCGCTTTGAAGCCATGCTTCAGAGCATTCATCAAGGACAGATTATTTTACTTCAAAGTTTACAGGTGGTGGCACCTCTAGGATCCATTCTTTCCATTGAGCAGTTTCTAGAGAGGGTAGCTAGCTTGGGGCCCAACCTTCTCTTCATAGGGAAGATGAAGGTCCCACAGCCCAGGTACCACAGCATGTAGAGGATGCGTCATCCGAGGCCACCATTCATGGAAGAGGAGGAGGCAGGTGAGACACAGGTGAGATAGGAAGCTGCTGCTACTCCTGAGAGGTCACGAGAGGTCACATCAGATCCACCCACACCAATGGTGGACCTATCCTCACCTCAGCATGCAGCAGACCCCTCCACTCCTATACTTAAGATGCCAGAGGACCCGACTACACCAGTCCTGACTCTGAATACTTCTCCTCCAGCTACTTCAGTACTTCATCTGACAGATGAGGAGGGTGGCCAGACACAAGATACTCAGGACCAGTCACAGGAATTCTAAATTCCTGATGATGCTTTTTTTTTGGATTATTATTATAATGATTATAGTTTTAGTACATTACTTTTAGTGATTTTAGTTAATGTTTATATACACTGTTGTTTTTGTTTGTGGATAGCTAGTATGCTTGTTTTGAAGCATATGGAACAATTTGACTTAACTTTGATGATATTGCAGTGAAACACTTTTATCTTTTTGTGAAAATTGGTGTTATGAATTGATTTTGTATTGAATGCATTATTGTGATGGAGTTTGTGTTTCTTTTCATAAGTTTGAACAAATATGTATGTTAGACAAAGAAAGAAAAAGAATGTGAACTTGCAATTAGAATTGTTAGGCAATAGAAAGGTTGATTGAGAAAGAAAATCTTGAACCATAACCGGTGAGAGTGTGATCTTAAACTGTGAGTGAATGACTAGCTTTGAGTAATGGTCTTTGCATCAATCTCTGAAATCTAGAATGAAATGTATGAATGAGGACATGATGAAGGCCATGATTGTATATACAAGCCAGTTGACCAAAAAGCTTACCTTGAATTATAATTGTATCCTTTCCACCCTTTGAGAGCTGAATTACACTTTCAAAATTGAACCTTGAACTTAAATGAATATCTCCAGATACCTTGTTTAGATTCTAGGAGAGTAGATAGTTCAAGGCAAATTACCCCAAATTTGGGGGAGTTGATTGGGATGTAAAGTAAAAGGTAAAGCATCAGCACACATAACAAATAAGTTATGTTAAAAAATAAAAAAGGAAGAAGAAAAAGAAAAGAAATCAAAGAAAATGTGTGTTGTGTAATAAGGTCAAATGCAAATTAAAGTGAAAGGCTAGTGAGTAAGCTAATTGTATTGAAAAGAACATTTGGATAAATCTAGGATTTATGCTCTCTTAGAATCTAATCCTTTGAATCCTAGAAAAACCAATTATTTTTGTAGCCAAACCTCACTACAAGCCTGTGAAAGTCCTTCTGATTCTATTTATGCATTCCTGACTTGATGACATGAGATGAAGTTCAAAGATTGGACCTCTTGCTAGTTGTTATCAATGAATAGCTTAAACACCTGTGCTTGAGTGAAACAGAAGCCGTGAGACTGTGGTTTAAGCTGCTTTCCTTGATATTTGTCTTATGCCTAACTTCATCTAATTGTACAGGTTACATTTTATTCTTCTCTTTGAATAACTGCATACTTTGTGAAAGACAAGTGATGAGGGCACTTCGCTTCATTCTTTTATCATGTAATCAATAACTCTTATGCATACACCTTTGTACATAGTCACTGCATGTTATTGTCACTTGGGGAGCAGTGACTTGTTCTTTATTTGCTTGAGGACAAGCAAACCTATAAATTTTGGGGAGTTGTTAATCGATGAATACGACTAACTTTTGTGTATAAAACTTGTGTAGATTGTATCAAACTCCTCCAATTTATGGTTATTTTGTAGTGTTGTAATTACTTTTTGTTAAAGATAGGTAATAAATACTTAGTATTCACATTTTGTGTGTTTAATAATCATTTCCTCTCAATTTTAGGTTAATTAGGCAAGTTTGTGAAGTGCTGATTTTCATCCTCTCGCTAAGCTAATCTTCTGGCTTAGCGAGCCATCCGCTGAGCGCAACACTCCTCGGCTGAGCGTGAAAAAGAATCTAGAAGAAGGATGAGTTGTGCATGTTTGCTGAGCGAAGGATCATCCCACTAAGCGCACCGCTTCAGTCCATCCGCTGAGCGAGAAGAGGCGCGCTAAGCCAAAATCCACTAATGCAAGCTTAGCTGTCCATAGTCGTGCTAAGCGCGCTAGCAAAAACAAAGCCACCTATATAACCCTGAAATCAGATTTTGGAGAGGATTTTTGGCCATTTTCTTAAGGAGCTTCTGCATGTGAGAGATTCTAGAGAGAGAAGGGTCTAAATCCAGAGAGTTTGAAAGATTTTGCTATGCGAAAACCTACAGAGATCGGAGCTTGAAGAGGAAGTTGTCCTGAGAGCTTGAGATGAGTTTGTGAGTGATTGTGAGGTCCTAGAGGTGGAGGAGACATCCCAACTACTTGTATTTCTTCAATCCTTCCTTTTTCTCTTCTCTTTTTTGTAAAGGAAGTTTCCCAGATATGGAGAGCTAAATCCTCTGTTGGTTCTTCCTTGTAGGTACTTGATGTAAATACCTATATATCTATTTAATGATGTTTGATGTTTTCTCTGTGCTATCAGTACTTCATTTCAGTGTGCTTTTGCCTTGATCACGTAGATGCATTCTTTGTTAGAATCATTCAATGGTGGAAACTGGTCTGATTCTTAGAACTTGATAGGACAGGGCTAGTTTATCGTATTATAAGGAGGAATCGGGGTACGGTATGTGACATCTTGGAAATTTCTACCCGGAATTTTTTTTGTAAACGGTGCATTTTGTATGATTGTATATATATATAAGTATTATTCAGTGTATATGCATATATGTTCTTGGTAGAAGTAGGAATAATGGGGGCAAGATACGCGGGTTAGGCTAATTAAGGAAGAGAAATCCATAACTGGAAGGTTATAGGTTAATTCTTAATTAATTAGTCTAAAAATCATCATTTTGCGTGCGACTTAAAATTTAACAAAACCAACCTCTAAACCATGCTCGGGGTTTTATTCTGAGCATTTTGATATATATATCGCCTACTTTCAAAAACTGGCCCCGACGGGCGTAGAGAAACGCGAGGGACTGGAACCAGAGGAACGAAACACAAACCGAGGCAGGACTTTGGCATTTCAAAAGGTCAGATTTTTCTCTTCATGTGGCTGAGCATGAGTCACATCAAGAGAAAAGTGGGCCTTTTGCTCCACTCAAATGGAGACATGTGGCATAGCTTAAAATAAAATAATAGAAAAGAGAAAAGCCTTTCTAAACCAAAAAGCAACACTCTCTCTCTCCTCACTCAGCCCCAAATTTCAGAAGCTCTCTCCCTCTCTCTCACGCAGCCTTCTTCTTCTTTTCTCTCATCCACCATTGTTGCCCAACAAAGCTCCAACCTTTGGTCACCATTTCTACTCCAAATCGCGAAAGGAAGGCATTTTCGGAGTCGTGAAGCGCATCTCTACGTGTGGGACCTCGAAATTCCAGGTTTGGGTAGACTTCTTTCTCACTTGATTTTCGTGGGTATTGGGTTTTGGGAGATATGATGGGTAGTTTTGCTAGGTTTCTGCTTCATGATAGTTATTTGTGAAGAAATTTGTTGAAAGCATGTTGAACTTGCCATGTTTGGATGAGTTAAGCTTACCCATTCAGTTTTAGGGTTTTTATGATGATGCTTGTGATGTTTATGTGCTGAAATGGCTTATGGAAAACTGTTAGAGATGAAGGGTAGAGTTAACCTAGGGTTAGAAAGTGAGAATATGGTGTTATGAGTGGAAAAAGAGTGAGGTTTTGAGGGTTGGAAAGCCAAATCTGGATTTAGTGGTATTTGGAGGTTAAAGTGAGTTAATCCTAGCTTGAAATGTCATTTAAGACTTATGAGAAAGTTTGGGCTGTGCAAGAGAGAAAAACAAATGACCAAAGTGAACAAAGAGCCATTTCTAGGGTAAAATTGGGTGTTGAGGAGTCAAATTTTGATTCGGTGGAATTTTAGGTGTAAATCCAGTTTGAGAAAGTTTAAATTGATGTTATAGACTTGTGTGAGGTGAGAGTTTGCTCCAAATTTACCCCATTCTCAATTTCACTTCTCAAACCTTGAAAATCCATTAAATTGAGGGGTTTTGGATACCTAGATTTTGTGTTGCTTTGGTCTGAAGCTTGTCCTTGGTTTAGACATGATTGGTACATGATTTGGGACTTGTAGGATTCAATTTGGGCAAAATTGGATGAGGGAAAGAGTGGTTTTCGAAATCTGCACTTTATGCAGAATTTTGCTGTTGAAATGTGCAGCAGAATTTTGTATAAGTGCAGAAAAATGCTTGTGTATGGCTGGTTGTGAAAAGGGTAGTACATATGGGGTTCTGGACATTTTCTAGCAGATCCCAACGGTCAAAATGTAGACTTATGTACTAGAGACTTCCAGTAAAATTTTCGAGTCGGTCCAACGGTTAACGAATTGGATCAAAGGAAATGTTACTGGGGTATTTGTATGTGAAAAGCTGTGATTTTGAGTTGTGTTTTGGGCAGAGTTTTCTGCCTTTGCCCTGTTTTGCTTGGTTTTGTTAGTCCATGATGGTTGGATGTGGAATTACCTGGATGTTGTGGAAGCTTGGGAGGATTGATGGGGACCCGGCGTTGAGAGGAACGAGGATAAGTGCTACGTGGGAGTACGTGAGCTCAGTTGGAGGTGGGCAACAGGGGATGATGGGTTATACGTGATTTGTGGATGTGGAGAATCATTTTGCACCATCGCCTGACCGCCACCTAGTACCACATGTGATGGGTACCCCATAATCCTACAAGCTTGAAATGAGGAAGTGTAGAAGGGTGAGACTTCCTGCTTTTATTCGTTGACCACAAAGTGGTACCTGGAGATATGTCGCGGGGGTCAGGAGACCTTGGGGATGTCAGGTGGGGTGCTATTGCCCAAAACCAAGCTTGACCAATCTCGACCCAACCCGGGCATAGTCAGTCAGTGAGAACCTGTGATGTACCTAAACAGGCGAGCTCCTGCCAGTCAACAGATAAAAGGAACAAAGACCATAAAGCAAGGAGGCTTGTGTGGTGGCTGGCCAGCTGTGAACTTTGATTGATATATGGGATATGGCCTCTGGTAATCGATTACCAAGGGTGGGTAATCGATTACAAGGCTTAAAAATGAAGACAGGAGGCTAAGATGGTCTCTGGTAATCGATTACCAAGGGAGTGTAATCGATTACCAGGCTTGAAAACGAGGTCAGGAAGCTAGGAAGGCCTCTGGTAATCGATTCGAGTTGTTGTGGAGGCCTCTGGTAATCGATTACCAGGCTGTGTAATCGATTACACAGAGGAACATGCCATTGGTAATCGATTCGAGTTTAGCCTTTGGTAATCGATTATCAAGGTTGTGTAATCGATTACCAGAGATGAAAAGCCTAAAGATACCCCTTTAACTTGCATGTAGTGGTTATGAGACGCATTGTGTTGCGGCGTAGTTAGATTCTTGTGAAAGAGTCTACCCCTTTCTTGTAGATCGTGATGGCGGCGCAACTAATCCATGATCGAGTGGAGATGGAGTGCCTAGAGGGAGCTTGGGAGACCCTCGAAGGCAACACGAGGTGCCGATTTCGGGGCACGATTCGATTTACGACTACTTCATTGGTGCATCCAGATGAACCTGCGCGCACGCTTCAGCGTACTGTGGAGTGGATACTACCCACTCCTACACCATACCGTCTAGTGGAGCCAGTCCAAGTGATTGAGGTAACGTCATCCGAGGAAGACCCTGAGGAGGATATCGAGGAGCTACCTCCTGAGCCTGCTGTGGATGCTCTTGACTTTCTAGAGGGTGATGAGGACCCACTCCCTGAGGTGGATTCTCCCGAGGACGTCATGTCGGCATCTGAGGCAGACTCTACGGAGGATAGTGGTCCTGGAGAGATGGCGATCAGTGGAGGCTCTTCATCATAGTAGACAGCTCATTGGATTAGTTTTATATACTTTTGAGGGTGGGTGTATCTAGGACTGACTGTTAGGTTTACTCTTTTGTTTTTGTATGGGTAAACCTATTGTATAGGAATTTGATGATTGTATACATGTGGCTGAAGCCACCACTGTGGACACCTTTGCTCTGGATGACACTATGTATTTTGTAAAACTCCCATATTTTGGACAGCTTTTAAATGATGAATGTACTTATGTTTAATCTTGTTATTTGAAAAGAAAGTATTAGCAAATTTTATTTGAAAAGGAGTTTACCGACCGTATTTTATTTTATTATTTTCACGTGACGACCTAAAGTAATGGCTGATATAATCTTCCTTTTGAAACAACAAAATAGTTTAGAGATTACGAGTGGTAAGAAAGAAATGACTCCGAATAGAGTTGTGAACTGGCCATTCAGGACTCTATAGTGAGGATTTTCCTTCTGAACCTAATTATTGTGAAAAGAGAAAGAAATGAAAAAGAAAAAGAAGAAAAAAAAATTACCATGGTTTGTTATTTAAATCATTATTATTAAACCAGTCATTATTTTGGGGACGCCACACGGTAACCTAGTTGTTTGTATGTTTGTCTTAATGTGGCTCTGGTCGAGTTTAGTCCAACAAGAGGAATCTGAGGATGATGCTTGATCGGGATTAGGCTAGACTATCATGAGGAATCGGGGTTTAGCATTTCAGGAGACACCATAGAACACATGAGCATTGTTAAGTAGAGAATATCCTTTTAACATCAGGCACCTATTAGGAAGACCGATGTGTTGTCTACTTGTCTTTACGCATCATTATTCATGTGATTTTCCTTTTAATAGTTAGTTTACATACCTGTGTATAGTCCACACATCTCTTTTCATACTAGACACCTATTCATTGAAGTAGCCTTACTAAGTAACACAAGTTCCCCAAGAGTTCGATACTCAGTTCTTACCGTTTAATACTACTTGCGCGATCCGATGCACTTGTCGCGACCAAACAGTATGCAACAAAAACTATTGATTGCATGATAAAATAATGAAGCAAAATGCCCTCATCACTTGTCTTTCATAAAGCATGCAGTTATTCAAAGAGAAGAATAAAATGTAACCTGTACAATTAGATGAACTTAGGCATAAGACAAATATCAAGGAGAAGGTGGATTCGCCACTGGAGATTATGGATCAGTTGGTACTGGTTCAACCCGTGCAGGTGTGGGCTCAGGAGGAGCAGCCTCGTTGGGTCTCACCACTAAAGGTAGAGCTCCAGGCCATGCTACTTGCTCAAGGAACTGCTCCATAATTATAATTGGCCTTTTGTGAGCCAATTCTCGCAAGATGTTCATGATAATAACCTATCCTTGGAATAAGCTCTGTAGCATAGGGACTAAGGTTTGGGAGCTCTGGACATCTGATCCTACTGTTATTGACGGAGGAGCTGGAGTGGATGATGAAGGGCTGTTATCTGCTCTGGCTCTTTTTCTCGATGCCATCTGTAATGAAAAGAACTCCAAATTCACCTTAGACCAAATTTATTCAAGTTTAAAAGCATAAATAAAGGGCTGAAATTAACGATGGGCACTTAGCGGGATACAGCTCGCTCAGCGCCATGGCTGCCGCAACGAAATGAGCTTACCCCAGATGGCTCGGCTTAGCGCGCGGCTTTCAACAAAAAAAATATTTGACTAAGTTACCTGGGCTTAGCGAATCAATCTCGCTTAGCCACAGGTATCTCAACAGGAGGATGAGGTTTCATCCTCACAAGATGAACTCGCTTAGCGCGGTAAGCGCGCTTAGCGAGTTCGTCTGAAAACGCATAAATTCAAGCAATTTTTGATGAACTCGCTTAGCGCAGCAGGTGCGCTTAGCGAGTGCATCGCGTTTTCCAGAAAAATGCAGAAAACGCAGTTCATTTTCTCCTCTATTTTTGAGCCTCTAAAAGGCATATCAAACATGCCAACCATTCAAAACTATCTACACATCAAAATCATTCATAAAATCCTAATTTTTAACTAATCTAATATCATTAAAACCCTAAAAATTAAAAGCTAAATTCTATGGTTTTCTACCCTAAGGTTCACCAAAATAAAAGAGTAAAGGGAATGAGAAACTGATGTGCCATCATTTTCTTCTATTTCTTAAACCCTTTTTGCACCATTTTAATTACTGATTAGTCTTAATTGTCAACTTAATTAGACAGTTTTATTATTTGGGCTCATTCAGCTAATTTGATGTTTTTAATCTAATTTCAGGAATTAATGAAACATTGGGCTTAATCTGGATTTTGGTTGTGGACTTGAAGAGGGCAAATAAAGCAACGCTTACTTTAGTTAATTTCTAATTAGGAGATTGCAATTTTATTTTATGTGGTTCAGTGTTTATTTCGTTTTGGGCCAGAATAATGTAATAGGACCCAATTACTTTGAGTGACTCTTTTTAAATAGCAGCCTTGGGATTTGTGCAATGCTATTCTGTTAGGCTATTCAGTATTCAGAGCATTGGTTAGGGTTTTACGTTTTTCTGTTCTAATGCCACTGTTCACGTAATGCAATTTTCCATTTTCTGCTTCAAATTACAATTTCGTTATTGTTTCTTCTTCTGCTTTCATTTACGTTTCTATTTCATTTACGTTTCTTCTTCATTTACGTTTCTACTTTTAGTTTCATTTACGTTTTCTATTTGAATCTATGGAAGGCTAAATATTCTGGTGTTGTTTCCTTTTGAGGACGAAGCTCAACTCTCTTCGAGGTTTTGTTTATAATGTGGCTTCCTGGCAGTTTTCCCTTCACCAGTTAACCCACATTCGTTAATATTAATCTGTGCACGCTTCGTGTTCAATTAATTGCCTCTGCGCCTAACTTGCGTTCATGATTAATGGACGAAGGGTTAACAAGTGTATGTGTTGCCTAATCACGTATTGACAACCCTAAGTTGATTTTTGCTTAGTAAATTGAAATAGGGTTGGATTAAGTGGTTAACTGTTAGGGACGAATTCTCCATAACCCAGGACAAGAGAATGATTTCTGAATCAGAGGAAACAACCCGTTTTTAATATTATTAGTTTCGTATTCCAGTTTACTTGTTTTGTTCTTTAAATCACAAAACAAACAAACCCCCCCAATCGTAACTGTTATTGCAAGTGTATTATGAACATTTGATTTATCATTGCTCGTTGGGAAATGACCTAGGATCACTTCCTAGTTACTACATTTTCATGTTTATTTGATTCCGGTACGGCCTCGATCAAATTTGGCGTCGTTGCCGGGGAGTAGTGTCCAAAGGTTCATAATATCTAGTGTTGTGTTAGTGTTTACTTATTTCGTGTTTTGTGTTTAATTGTTAGTGTGGTGTTAGTATGTGTGTTAGTGTTGTTTAGTGTCCTAGTATTTTGTTTAGTGTGTGTTCTGTTTTAGTTTTTCTGTTAAGCGCTTCCCCTGTTTTAGTTTTGGGTGTTTTGATGTGAATAGTGTTTTGCGACGGACTTAGCGACCACTTTTGCTTGCGGCAAAACAAAGTAGTAGTAGAAATCATGTAGCGACGGATTTTAGCGACCACCCTTGCTGAATTATTTGGGATTTTTTGTTTTAGTAGCTAGAGGAGAAAAAAATTAGTAGTAGTACAAAGGACTGGCTGGCTGTAGTACAAAGGACTGGCTGTATTATCTTGCTCCAAGGTCCATCACGAGGGGATGACCTTAAGAGTATTCTTAGAAAAAAAAATTTCCTGCTTCCAGGACCACGACCATCAGGAAGGATATCTCAGGTATTAGACAACTCAGTGGAGAGAGCCTATATGAATACTGGGAGAGATTTAAAAAATTATGTGCCAGTTGCCCTCACCATCAGATTTCGGAGTAGCTTCTTCTCCAATATTTTTATGAAGGACTCAGTAATATGGAGAGAAGTATGATAGATGCTGCCAGTGGTGGAGCCCTTGGAGACATGACTCCTGCTGAAGCCAGAAATTTAATTGAGAAGATGGCTTCCAACTCCCAGCAGTTTAGCGCCAGAAATGATGCTATAATCATTAGAGGAGTGCATGAGGTAGCTACAAACTCATCTGCATCATCTGAAACTAAGAAGCTTGAAGGCAACTTAGATGCATTGGTTAACTTGGTAACCTAGCTGGCCTTGAATCAGAAATCTGTACCTGTCGCAAGAGTCTGTGGTTTATGCTCCTCTGCTGACCACCATACAGACCTTTGCCCTTCCCTGCAGCAACCTGGAGCAATTAAGCAGCCTGAAGCTTATGCTGCAAACATTTACAATAGACCTCCTCAACCTCAGCAACAAAATCAACCACAGCAGAACAATTATGACCTCTCCAGCAACAGATACAATCCTGGATGGAGGAATCACCCTAATCTCAGATGGTCTAGCCCTCAACAACAACAACAACAACCTGCTCCTTCCTTTCAAAATGCTGCTGGCCCAAGCAGACCATACATTCCTCCACCAATCCAACAACAGCAACAGCCCCAGAAATAGCAAACAGTCCCAGAATGACTATGCAAAACATGCAGTTTCAACAAGAGACCAGAGCCTCCATTCAGAGCTTAACTAATCAGATGGGACAATTGGCTACACAATTAAATCAACAACAGTCCCAGAATTCTAACAAGTTGCCTTCTCAATCTGTCCAACATCCCAAAAATGTCAGTGCCATTTCATTGAGGTCAGGAAAGCAGTGTCAAGGACCTCGACCCGTAGCACCTTTCTCATCTGCAAATGAACCTGCCCAACTTCACTCTACTCCAGAAAAAGGTGATGACAAAAATTTACCTAACAATTTTTGTGCAGGTGAATCTTCCACTGGTAATTCTGATTTGCAGAAGCAGCACATCCCTCTTCCATTCCCTCCAAGAGTAGTTCCCAACAAAAAAGTGGAAGAGGCAGAGAAAGAGATCTTGGAAACATTTAGAAAAGTAAAGGTAAACATACCTCTGCTGGATGCAATAAAGCAAATTCCAAGATATGCTAAATTCTTGAAGGAGCTGTGCACTAATAAGCGGAAGCTTAAAGGAAGTGAACGAGTTAGCATGGGCAGAAATGTCTCCGCATTGATTGGTAAATCTGTCCCCTAAATTCTTGAAAAATGTAAAGATCCAGGTACATTCAGCATACCTTGTATTATAGGGAATAGTAAGTTTGACAATGCCATGCTAGATTTAGGAGCTTCTGTTAGTGTTATGCCTCTGTCTATTTTTAATTCTCTATCTCTAGGTCCCTTGCAGTCAACTGATGTGGTAATTCATTTAGCTAATAGAAGTGTTGCCTATCCTGTTGGTTTCATAGAAGATGTCTTAGTTAGAGTTGGTGAACTGATTTTCCCTGTTGATTTTTATATTTTGAATATGGAGGATGGATTTTCTCAAGGATCAGTTCCCATCATTCTAGGCAGACCCTTTATGACAACTGCTAGAACTAAGATATATGTATATGCAGGCACACTATCCATGGAGTTTGGTGATATAAATGCTCATTTTAATATTCTGGATGTTATGAAACACCCATCTGAAGATCTTTCTGTATTTTGTGCTGAAATAATTGACCATGTTGTTGATGAATACATGACTGATCTTTATTCTAATCTGCATGCCTCTCACTCTTCATGCATTGAGTCTGAAATTGTACTTGATCATATGTCTGAATTTGATGCTGAGAGTGAATCTGAAATTGATATTGATTGCATGTCTGGTGGTGGTGGTGTTTTACCTCTCGAGATTGATTTTATAGAGTCAGATAGGACTAACCATGTTTCAGGAAGTACACATACCTCTAACTTTATTTATGAGGTACAGGCTGAGAAACCATCTCCTTCTACCACTATCCAGCCGGCCACACCAGAATTGAAGCCTCTGCCATTAAACTTAAAATAGGCTTACTTGGATGATAGCAAAAGTTTTCCAGTAATTATATCTGCCTCCCTTGCTGATGAGCAAGAGGAGAAGTTGTTGTCTGTTCTCAAGAAGCATAAGAAGGCTATAGGCTGGACCCTGGCGGACATTCCTGGTATTAGCCCATCCACATGTATGCATCGAATAAATTTAGAGGATGGAGCTAAACTAGTAAGACAACCACAGAGAAGACTCAACCCGGTGATTCTTGATGTAGTGAAGAAGGAGATAACCAAGCTTTTGCAAGCTAGAATCATTTATCCTATCTCCGACAGCCAATGGGTGAGTCCCGTCCAGGTAGTCCCAAAGAAAACCGGCCTCACAGTGATAAAAAATGAGAAGGAGGAGCTGGTTCCTACTCGGGTGCAGAGCAGTTGGAGAGTCTGTATCGACTATAGGAGGCTGAACCAGGTTACCTAAAAGGACCATTTTCCCTTGCCATTCATTGACCAGATGCTTGAACGCCTGACAGGTAAATCTCACTACTGTTTCCTTGATGGTTTTTCTGGCTATATGCAAATTACTTTTGCTCTAGAGGATCAGGAAAAGACCACATTCACCTGCCCCTTCGGCACTTTTGCCTATAGGAGGATGCCTTTCAGCCTGTGCAATGCCCCTGGTACCTTCCAGCAGTGCATGATTAGTATTTTTAGTGATTTCTTAGAAAATTGCATAGAGGTGTTTATGGATGATTTCACTGTATATAGATCCTCTTTTGATAGTTGTTTGGATAGTTTGGAAAAAGTTTTGAATAGATGCATCGAAACTAATCTTGTTCTAAATTTTGAAAAATGTCATTTTATGGTTGAGCACGATATAGTTTTAGGTCACATTATTTCCAATAAGGGTATTGAAGTAGATCCTGCAAAAATTTATGTTATTTCACAATTGCCTTACCCCTCTTGTGTGCGAGAGGTGCGATCTTTTCTTGGTCATGCAGGATTCTACAGGCGCTTTATAAGAGATTTTAGCAAAGTAGCCCTCCCACTATCCAACTTGTTGCAAAAGGAGGTGGAGTTTGACTTTAATGACAAATGCAAAGAGGCTTTTGATTGCCTCGAAAGAGCGATGACTACCACCCCTATCATCCAGGCACCCGACTGGACAACCCCTTTTGAGCTTATGTGTGATGCATCAAATTATGCATTGGGGGCTGTCCTTGCTCAGAATATTGATAAATTGCCCAGTGTCATATATTATGCTTCTAGGACTTTAGATGCTGCCCAAGCGAATTATACTACTACTGAGAAAGAGCTTCTAGCCATAGTTTTTGCTCTTGAAAGATTTCGATCTTATTTGCTTGGTACCCGCATTATTGTTTATACTGACCATGCAGCTCTAAAGTACTTGTTGAAGAAGGCTGATTCTAAGCCTAGGTTTATCCGATGGATGCTCTGGCTCCAAGAGTTTGACTTGGAGATCCGTGATAGGAGCGGAGCACAAAATTTAGTTGTTGATCATTTGAGTCGGATCGAACGTGTATCTGATGCGGATTCACCCATTCGGGATGATTTCCCGGATGATCATTTGTATATACTGTATAGTATTTATGACTCTCTTTCTACTCCCTGGTTTGCTAACATTGTCAATTATTTAGTTGCTTCTATTTTTCCTCCCTTAGCATCTAAGGCCCAAAAAGATAAAATTAAAAGAGATGCTAAACATTTTATTTGGGATGATCCCTACTTGTGGAAATTGTGCAATGATCAGGTCATTAGACGATGCATTCCAGATCTTGAGACTGACTTAGTCCTGCAGTTTTGTCATTCTTCCGCACTGGGAGGTCATCTGAGTGTTCAAAGGACAGCTCGCAAAGTGCTTGATTGTGGCTTTTATTGGCCCACCATCTTTAAAGATGTGTGGAAGATCTGTAGCACTTGTGAGCAGTGTCAGAGAGCAGGAAATACACTTACATGGCGACAACAAATGCCTCAGCAACCTATGCTATTCTGTGAGGTGTTTGATGTCTGGGGTATAGATTTTGTGGGCCCTTTTCCTGTCTCTTTTGGTTATGTTTACATTCTCCTTGCAGTTGACTATGTTTCAAAATGGGTGGAAGCCAAGCCCACTAGAACTAATGATGCTAAGGTTGTTACAGATTTTGTCAGATCTAATATGTTTTGCAGGTTTGGAGTACCTAAAGCAATTGTTAGTGATCAAGGAACCCATTTTTGCAACAGAACAATGCATGCCTTGCTTAAAAAGTACGGGGTTGTACACAGGGTATCCACACCATACCACCCCCAAACCAATGGACAGGCAGAAATTTCTAACAAGGAGATTAAGAGAATTTTAGAGAAGATTGTGCAACCAAGTAGGAAAGATTGGAGTACCAGGCTTGATGATGCTCTTTGGGCACATCGGATTGCCTACAAAGCACCCATAGGAATGTCTCCTTATCGGGTTGTCTTTGGAAAGGCATGTCATCTTCCAGTGGAGATTGAGCACAAAGCATACTGGGCAGTGAAGACTAGCAACTTCTCTATGGATCAAGCTGGTGAGGAAAGAAAGTTGCAACTGAGTGAGTTAGATGAAATCCGCCTAGAAGCCTACGAGAATGCCAAGTTTTACAAAGAAAAGACTAAGAAGTTCCATGATAGCAAGATAGTTAAGAAGGACTTCATGGTTGGGCAAAAAGTGCTATTGTATAATTCTAGGCTTGGACTCATGAGTGGTAAGTTGAGGTCTAAGTGGATTGGTCCTTTTGTTGTTACTAATGTTTTTCCTTATGGTACAGTTGATATCAAAAGTGATTCCACAAACAAGAGCTTCAAGGTCAACGGACATCGACTGAAGCCATTCCTCACAAACCCTTCTTTAGTGGACGTAGTGGTGGAAGAGACTTCCTTAATCAACCCTACTCTTCCTCCACCATGACTTAGGGAGTTCTTCTTTTCCTATCTCTTTCTTTGCTTTTATTACACTTGTCCGATTCTATTTGATGGTTTAATTGCTTTTAATCTTTTAATTGTGCCACATTGAGGACAATGTGTTGTTTAAGTATGGGGGGGGGTGTTCTTTGGTTTTGCTAGTTCTGTTGGTTTTGTTAATTAGTTAATGTTGTTAGTTTTGTTGGGTTTCTAGTTTAATATTTTAGGTCAATTCTGTGTGCATGTACAAATTTGCATGTTTTTTCTTTGAATTAGAGGATATATTCAAGAAATGGGTAATTTTTTTTATTTAAAAAAGGCCTCTTGACATTTTGCGATTTGAAATCCTTGCTTTTCCTCTACATGTCATGATAGTTTTGAAAGCTCAATTTGAAAGTGACGAGTTTACCTTTGTTAGAATTTGAGCCATCCATCATCATAATCATTTGGTGTGTTTTGCCCCATTGATTGCTTGCACAATAGCCTTGGCTTGATTCTTGTTGATGCTTCCTAATTCACATGCATATTTGGAAATGATTTAGGCAATTTTGTTCTTATAAGCTCCTAGACAAATGGACTTACCTTGAATTAATTCCTTTGATAGCCCTTTTGAGCCTTGTTTCCCTTTCCTTGTTTTGTAGCTCACTACAAGCCTTAACTGAAAAACCATGATATCACCGTATCCTTAAGGAATTTTGGAGCTTTGAAATTGTTTTGGGAATAAGTGTGGGGGGTTTTGTTTCATTGGATAACATGTTTTGTTGGCTATCCTTCATGATGTATTTTGGGCCATACTTGATGTACATTGTATATTGGTTAAATGTTGGACATGCTGAATGAGATGCTGTTTCTCAAAGGCTATAGAGCAAAAAAAAAATCGAAAAAGAAAAAGAAAAGCAATAAAGTTGAGTGAATAAGATCTTAAATGGCAAAAGAATGATGAGACTCTTGGTTCTACTCTTTATGTTTAAATTTTATCTTTAGTTTTTTTTTTTTTTAATATGCACTTATTCCCCATTGCTCCTCTATTCCTTTGGGATTTAGCCTCTTATTCCATATTTTTCCATACCTTGTCCTTGGCCCCATTACAACCTTAAAAGACATTTTGATCCTCATGTGCTTGTGTTTATGGGTTGATTGTCAATTTTAGAATCTTGCCAAGTTTATGTGGTGTTTGTTTTCATGGGTGCTTTGAGGGTAAATAGTAGCCTAGACACTTGAGAGATAGAGTGTATATCTTGTGAGGCTTTATCACTTTTCATTCTTGAGCTGATTAACTATTTTGCCATGATTGGGTTGCTTGGATGATTTTCATGAATGTCTTGAATTTTCGGATCTCCTTATGTTAGATGTTAGATGTTACCCATTCCTTTCATTCCTTGATGTTCATTGTGGAATATGTGAATGTTTCTAGTTGTCTTTCTTTGATATCCTTGGATTTTTTTCTTTGTTTCATTTTGCCCAGGAGTGCAAAAGGTTAAGTATGGGGGGTTTTGATGTGCCATCATTTTCTTCTATTTCTTAAACCCTACCATTTTAATTACTGATTAGTCTTAACTGTCAAATTAATTAGGCAGTTTTATTATTTGGGCTCATTCAGCTAATTTGATGTTTTTAATCTAATTTCAGGAATTAATTAAACATTGGGCTTAATCCGGATTTTGGTTGTGGACTTGAAGAGGGCAGATAAAGCAGCACTTACTTTAGTTAAATTCTAATTAGGAGATTGCAATTTTATTTTATGTGGTTCAGTGTTTATTTCGTTTTGGGCCAGAATAATGTAATAGGACCCAGTTACTTTGAGTGACTCTTTTTAAATAGTAGCCTTGGGATTCGTGCAAGGCTATTCTGTTAGGCTATTCAGTATTCAGAGCATTGTTTAGGGTTTTACGTTTTTCTGTTCTAATGCCACTATTTACGTAATGCAATTTTCCATTTTCTGCTTCTAATTACAAATTCGTTTTTGTTTCTTCTTCTGCTTTCATTTACGTTTTTGCTTTTAGTTTCATTTATGTTTTCTGTTTGAATCTATGGAAGGCTAAATATTCTGGTGTTGTTTCCTTTTGAGGATGAAGCTCAACTCTCTTCGAGGTTTTGTTTATAATGTGGCTTCCTAGTAGTTTTCCCTTCACCAGTTAACCCACATTCGTTAATATTAATCTGTGCACGCTTCATGCTCGATTAATTGCCTCTGAGCCTAACTTGCGTTCATGCTTAATGGGCGAAGGGTTAACAGGTGTATGTGTTGCCTAATCACGTATTGACAACCCAAAGTTGATTTTCACTTAGTAAATTGAAATAGGGTTGGATTAAGTGGTTAACTGTTAGGGACGAATTCTCCATAACCCAGGACAAGAGAATGGCTTCTGAATCAGAGGAAACAACCCGTTTTTAATATTATTAGTTTCGTATTCCAGTTTACTTATTCTGTTTTTTAAATCACAAAACAAACAAACCCCTCAAATCGTAACTGTTACTGCAAGTGTATTATGAACATTTGGTTTATCATTGCTCGTTGGGAAACGACCTAGGATCACTTCCTAGTTACTGCATTTTCATGTTTATTTGATTCGGGTACGGCCTCGATCAGAAACTTACTTGGATTGTTGATTGTTGATGATGCGTAGAAGATGCAAAAAGAAAGCAAGAATGCAAGTTGCACAAATTTGGGCGAGAGAGAAAATGTAGGATATGCTCTGAGAATTTTGGCAACGGTGATGTTACACTCACTTAAACAAATTTTGAGCCTCTCGCTTAGCGAGCCACAGAGCTAAGCGAGCTAGAGAGACATTTGGTTTCTCAAACGGGTTCACTTAGCGAATCTGCGTGCTTAGCCCAAGTTTGAAATTCAAAATCTATTTTTTTTAACACATAGCTGGGCTTAGCAAACAGAAGCAGCACTTAGCGAATTCTGCAAATCATAAAACCTGCAACTCTCGCTAAGCCTGGCTCTGAGTTGGCTTAGCTAAAATAATGCATCTTGAATACAGGGGGGCAGACGCTTAGCGGATGATGGATCGCTTAGCGCTGCTATGGTCGCAAGGAATTAGGCTTAGCTGGCATGAGTAGTGCTTAGCTCAATGAACCCCAATTTAGGCCGCAAAGAATTGGGCTTAGCAGCAACGTGTCGCGCTTAGCCATTGAATATGATGCACTTAGCGAGCAAGCCATCGCTTAGCCGAATTCAGATTGAATTGAAATGGGCTTAGCTCAGCCTTGGCCAGCTTAGCGGACCAAATCAGCTTGAGATGCAAGGGTTGAGTGCTAAGCGCTAGAGACACTCCACTTAGCACATGACCAAAGATGCGCTCAGCGCAAGGCTTGCGCTTAGTGAGAGGATAGATTTTCAGAAAAAAAATTTCTAAGTTATTTTTCAGTCCCTTCCTCAAGAAATTGAAACCCTTATATCTATCATTCAAAAACAAGCTGATATACCCCAATGTAATGATTATGAAGCAAGTTCCACATTATGCCATACATAAAAGAAAAGAAAAGCAGAAATTAGAACTGGGTTGCCTCCTAGGAAGCGCTTCTTTAACGTCATTAGCTTGACACTTTTACTTCAATGGGTGATCACGTTTTGGTTCTTACTTCCAAAACCTCCTTACCCACTTCCATTACCTGTAAGCAAACATTTTGTTCTGGAGCAGGCTTGTCTTCAACAAATAAATCAAAATCAATTTTCTGATCTTCAAAGCCCAGCTCCAGCTTCTTTTTCCCTATATCAACTATGCAACTCGTAGTTAACATGAATGGCCTTCCCAAAATTACAGGAATGTCATTATCTTCACAGATATCCATTACCACAAACTCTGCTAGGAAGATATAATGTTTTACTCTGACCAGCACATCTTCAATTACTCCATATTGTCTGGTAATGGAGTGGTCAACAAGTTGTAAATTCATCCTTGAGTGGCATTTGCTATAAAGCTTCTCCGAAAGGCATGGTTATTTCCAGTTTCCTGAAAATATATAAGAATCTCGCCAAATGGCGGTCCTTCTCCTTCTTGGAAGGTACCACATGATATAGTACTTCCGCACCTTCATTCACAACTTTTTCTCTTTTCTTCTCTCTAGCTTGTTCACTTCTACTCCTCTCTTCATTCTTATTTTTTTTCATCTTTTTCATTTTTTTCATTTTCTTTTTCTTTTTCTTGGTCATTTAATTTTTTTTCTTGACCATTATTTGTTTTTCTTTTTCCTGGTTGTTTTCACCTCTCACATCATCTTTCTTTTCATCAATACCTTTCTTTTCAACAGCTTTCTTCTTGGACACAACACTATCCTCATCATCCACCTCCATAAAACTCTTACTCCTTGTCATCACAGCTTTGCATTCCTCCTTGGGATTCTTTTCTGTATTCGCCACAAAACTATTGGATGACTTGTCAACTATCTGCTTGGCCAGTTGTCCCACTTGGACCTCAAGGTTTTTCAGTGCTGACTCAGTGCTTTTATGATTTGACATTGTTACCTGCATAAACTAAGTCAAAGTCTCCTCCAGCTTAGTAGTCCTCTGAAAGATGTTAGGCTCTTGTTGGATTGGCCTGTTAGAAGGTCCACCCTGGTCCTTGTTGAATTGATTGTCAGGGTGTGATCTCCACTGTCCTTGTTGGTTATAAGGACCCTGCTGGAAGCCTGAGAATCCTCCTTGAGTATATCCTTGTCTCTGTTGATTTCCCATATAGTGAACTTCTTGATTGTTTTCTTTAATGGGAATACATTGGCTTGTTTCATGAGCCTCACCATAGATGGTACAACCTATAACCTGCAAAACAGAAGATTGTGTAGGTTGACCAATAGACAATTTTGTTGGCAACTTACCAAGTGTTTCTGTTAAAATCTCAAGTTGCCTAGATAGCAACTTATTCTGTGCCAATAAAGCATCATGTGATGATAGTTCTAACAAGCTTTTCTTTGTGGGTTGATGAACTTTGTCGTGCAGAATGGCATGATCCCTGGCTGACATATTCTTAATTAGCTCAATTGCCTCTTCAGGGGTCTTGATGAGGACATGACCAAGAGCAAGGGCAAGGATCCACTTGAAGGACTTGGAGGACCTATGACAAGGGCTAGAGAAAGGAAAGCCAAGGAAGCTCTTCAACAAGTGCTGTCCATACTATTTGAATACAAGCCCAAGTTTCAAGGAGAAAAGTCCAAGGTTGTGAGTTGTATCATGGCCCAAATGGAGGAGGACTAAATGACACCACTTTGTCTCAATTTTAGAGTGTTTAGTTTGTCTAAATAATGGCCCAATCCTTGTAAAGTTGGCTGACCAAAAATATGTTTTGGGTTAATCAACTAAAAGGGCTTTAGTTAGGTTTAGTTCAAGTTGTAATAAGGGCCCAATTGGCAACCTAGGCATCAGCCTTTTGGGAGACCAAATGGTGGCTGAAGTTGGCTGTTGGGGGTGACTTTTGGTTGCCACAATTTCAGTTACACTCAGCCATTAAGTTTTTTTTAATTCCCTAGGTTAATGGCATTAAGTTATTTTAATTCTAGATTAGTGGGTCATTACTAAAATCTGCTGTAAAGCTTCTATATAAGCTGAACCATTTTATCAATAAACACAAGTTGAGTTTTATTCAGAAAATTAGAGTTTATCTCTTTTATCTTAGTGAGAGTGATTCTCCTAAATTCTTGAGTGATTCAAGAACACCCTGGCTGTATCAAAGGACTTTCACAACCTTTGTGTGTTGCCCTCGCTGGAAGAGTGATTCTTTCCTTCCTTTCATCCTCACCCTTGTTTTTTCAAACCACAATTCCAGAAAATCCACCTCTGCCCAGAATTATCTCGTGGTCATAACTCCCATTTTACGCACTCAAATGAAGTGATTCTTGAGCCTAAATTGACTTTCAAAACGAGACCTTTCACCTCGTTTTGGAATCACCTCATTTGGAGCCCTGTAGCTTCAGTTATTGCCATTTCTATATTTCTGTCCTGCCACCACTTAACCTACATTTTACCATCCCATTCATCCATTTTATGCCAAGAACCACCTTATTAAGACCCACGAAATTAACCACCTTATTTTCCATCCTTTCCTTAATCAATTTCCGCATTTTCCATCAAGGTTTAATCCTAGACGATCCTAAGTCAGCCCTTGTGCCATGAGGGTTCATATCATTTGGTATCAGAGCTCCGGTTCTAGGATCAACACTTCCTTTGCTGGAAATTTTGGGTAACATCCTTCTTTATTCTCTTTGCCATTTATATTACCTTCTTATTCATATATTTTTGTTTAGGCTGAACCATTGCAAAAGTTAAGCCTTTTGATCTCTTTGTTATAAAAAAAAAAAAGCAGAATTTCGTATAAGCAAAATTAAAAAAAAAATAAAATTGGGCTGAATGGTTCATGCTTGAAGAACTTTAAAAAAAATCTCTTTAAGGTAATATATTGGTTGCATGAAGGATTGTTACTTGAATTCCTAAATTCTGAATTTTATTTCCTTCATTTGTGCCTAAAAACATTGTTAGCCTTTTTCTTGGTTAACCTTTTCCTTGTCTCTCTAGCCTTACCTTACACATATTGGTGAATTGTTCTTTGTTGTGGCCATAATCTCTTGAATTGCCTAAGAACTCAAGGGGAATTAGAGTGGTAAAAGGCAAGAGTGTTTCATTAGAGAAAAGCCATAATTGTGTGATACACTTGAGTGGGTGAGGTATTCAAACAGCAACTATAATTGTCTTGTTACGTTTGATTTGTTTGTTTGAGATGGCAGGAACAAATCCTAATGATGGATGGGGACTTTCGCAATTCCAAATGCAAGCTTTGATGCAACATATGGAGAGGTTAATGAAACAACGAGATGATGCGCTCCATGAGAGGTTGGATCAAATGGAGAATAGAGATCATAATGAAGAAGAAAGGAGGAGAAGAGGGAATGATGGTGTTCCTAGACAAAACCGAATTGATGGTATTAAACTCAACATTCCTCCATTTAAAGGAAAGAATGATCCGGAGGCCTACTTGGAGTGGGAGATGAAAATAGAGCATGTTTTCTCATGCAACAACTATGAGGAGGACCAAAAGGTGAAGCTTGCCGCCACGGAGTTTTCCGACTATGCTCTTGTGTGGTGGAACAAGCTACAAAAGGAGAGAGCAAGAAATGAAGAGCCAATGGTTGATACATGGACGGAGATGTAAAAGATCATGAAGAAGCGGTATGTGCCGGCTAGTTACTCAAGGGACTTGAAATTCAAGCTCCAAAAACTAACCCAAGGCAACAAGGGGGTTGAGGAGTATTTCAAGGAAATGGATGTGCTCATGATTCAAGCAAATATTGAAGAAGATGAGGAGGTAACTATGGCTCAATTTCTTAATGGTTTGACTAATGATATCCGTGATATTGTTGAGCTGTAGGAGTTTGTTGAAATGGATGATTTGCTTCACAAAGCAATCCAAGTAGAGCAACAATTAAAAAGGAAAGGAGTGGCTAAGAGGAGTTTTACCAACTTTGGTTCTTCTAGTTGGAAAGACAAAGGTAAGAAAGATGGGGCTGCTACTTCTAGTAGTAGTTCCTCACCTATCCCATCAAAAATTCGCTCAAAGTCCCAAGAGGAACCCTCTAAAAGGAGTAGAGACGTGAAGTGTTTCAAGTGCCAAGGCCTAGGACACTATGCTTATGAGTGCCCTAACAAAAGGTCCATGGTTCTTAGAGATGTAGAATATATAAGTGAATCCGATGTTGAAGAGGAAGAGGAGAGTGAGTACGTAGAGGAAGAGGAGACTCCGGAGGGAGATTTGTTGATGATTAGGCGGTTACTTGGTGGTCAATTGAAGCATGAGGAGGAGAGCCAAAGAGAAAACATCTTTCACACTAGATGTTTAATCAATGGCAAGGTGTGCATGGTGATCATTGATGGAGGTAGTTGCAATGTGGCTAGTGCTAGATTAGTGTCAAAGCTAAATTTAGCTACTAAACCACATCCTATGCCATACAAACTTCAATGGCTTAGTAAGGATGGGGAGGTGCAAGTGAGGCAGCAAGTTGAAGTGGACGTTTGCATTGGGAAATACAATGATAAGGTACTTTGTGATGTTGTTCCTATGGAGGCCAGTCACTTACTGTTGGGGAGACCATGGCAATTTGATAAAAGAGCCAATCATGACGGTTACACCAACAAGATCTCTTTCATGCACCAAGACAAAAAGATTGTGCTCAAGCCATTGAGTCCACAAGAAGTGTGTGAGGATCAAAAGAAAATGAGAGAAAAACTTCTTCAAGAGAAAAGAGAAAAAGAAAAAGTGAGCAAAACACTTGAGAGTGAGAAAAAGAGGGAAACACTTGAGAGGAAAAAGAGTGAACAAAAGAAGAGTGAAACACTTGAAGTGAGGGAGAGCTATTTAGCCACAAAAAGTGAGGTCAAGAGGTTGTTTTGTGCTAAACAGTCACTCTATATCTTGTTTTGCAAAAATCAGATTTTGAGCACTAACACTTTTGATGATTTTGAAGTGCCTTCTAGTGTTAAAACTCTTTTGCAGGATTTTCATGACATGTTTCCACCAAATGTGCCAAGTGGACTACCACCTTTGAGGGGAATTGAGCATCAAATTGATCTCATTCCGGGAGCTTCTTTGCCCAATAGGCCAGCCTATAGAAGTAATCCACAAGAAACCAAAGAGATTCAAAGACAAGTGGATGAACTCATTAGCAAAGGTTGGGTAAGAGATAGTATGAGTCCTTGTGCTGTCCCAGTGATTTTGGTCCCTAAAAAGGATGGGACATGGCGCATGTGTTCTGATTGTAGAGCCCTTAATAACATCACCATTAAATATAGGCATCCTATACCCAGGCTTGATGATTTGCTTGATGAATTGCATGGTGCATGTTACTTCTCTAAAATTGATTTAAAAAGTGGATACAATCAAATTAGGATTAGAGAAGGGGATGAATGGAAAACTGCTTTTAAAACAAAATATGGTTTGTATGAATGGTTGGTTATGCCTTTTGGCCTAACTAACGCTCCTAGCACTTTCATGAGATTAATGAATCATATCTTGAGAGAGTTCATAGGAAAGTTCGTTGTGGTGTACTTTGATGATATTCTTATCTATAGCACTTCACTTGATTTGCATATTGATCATTTAAAATCTGTCTTGACTGTGCTTAGAGAAGAACAATTGTATGCCAATCTTGAAAAAATGCATCTTTTGTACTAACCATGTTGTGTTTCTTGGTTTTGTTGTGAGTTCAAAAGGAGTGCAAGTTGATGAGGAGAAGGTTAGGGCTATTCAAGAATGGCCTACACCTAAGTCTGTGACCGAGGTGAGGAGTTTTCATGGCTTAGCAAGTTTTTATAGACGATTTGTGAAGGATTTTAGCACATTGGCAGCACCTCTCAATGAAGTGCTCAAGAAAAATGTTGGTTTCAAATGCGGAGAGAAACAAGAAGAAGCTTTCAATGTTCTTAAGCAAAAGCTAACTAATGCCCCCATACTTGTGTTGCCAAACTTTCAAAAATCTTTTGAAATTGAGTGTGATGCTTCAAATGTTGGGATTGGGGCTGTGTTGATGCAAGAAGGCCATCCAATTGCTTATTTTAGTGAAAAGTTAAGTGGTCCTACCCTTAACTATTCAACTTATGATAAGGAGTTGTATGCCTTAGTACTGGCTTTGAAAACATGGCAACACTACCTTTATCCCAAGGAATTTTTCATTCATAGTGACCATGAGTCCCTCAAATATATCAAGGGGCAAGGCAAGCTTAACAAAAGGCATGCGAAGTGGGTGGAATTCCTAGAGCAATTCCCTTATGTTATCAAACATAAAAAGGGAAAAGGTAATATTGTAGCCGATGCTCTTTCTCGGCGTCATGCATTACTTTCTATGCTTGAAAAAAAATTGATTGGTCTTGAATGTTTGAAAAGCATGTATGAAAATGATGAAACTTTTGGAGAAATTTTTAAAAATTGTGAAAATTTTTCAGAAAATGGTTTCTTTAGACATTAAGGCTTTCTTTTCAAAGAAAACAAATTGTGTGTGCCTAAATGTTCTACTAGAAATTTGCTTGTTTGTGAAGCACATGAAGGAGGTTTAATGGGGCATTTTGGGGTCCAAAAGACTCTAGAAACATTACAAGAACATTTTTATTGGCCTCATATGAAAAAGGATGTGCAGAAATTTTGTGAACATTGCATTGTATGTAAAAAGGCAAAGTCTAAGGTAAAGCCTCATGGATTGTATACTCCATTGCCAATTCCGGAGTATCCTTGGATTGATTTATCCATGGATTTTGTTTTGGGGCTGCCAAAAACAAGCAATGGTAGAGATTCCATTTTTGTGGTTGTTGATAGGTTTTCTAAAATGGCTCATTTTATTCCATGTAAAAAAATTGATGATGCTTCCCATGTGGCTGATTTGTTTTTCAAGGAGATTGTGAGACTCCATGGTTTGCCAAGGAGCATTGTTAGTGATAGGGACTCTAAGTTCCTAAGCCATTTTTGGAGGACTTTGTGGAGCAAGTTGGGCACTAAATTGTTATTTTCAACCACTTGTCACCCACAAACCGATGGGCAAACGGAAGTTGTTAATAAGACTTTGGGAACTTTGCTTAGGACAGTTTTGAGGAAGAACTTAAAAACTTGGGAAGCTTGTTTACCCCATGTTGAATTTGCTTACAATAGAGCTGTTCATAGCACCACTAATTGTTCTCCTTTTGAAGTTGTTTATGGTTTTAACCCACTAACTCCTCTTGATCTTTTGCCTATGCCTAATGTTTCTGTTTTTAAGCATAAAGAAGGTCAAGCAAAGGCGGACTATGTGAAGAAGCTTCATGAGAGAGTCAAAGATCAAATTGAGAGGAAAAATAAAAGCTATGCTAAACAAGCCAACAAAGGGAGAAATAAGGTTGTCTTCGAACCTGGAGATTGGGTTTGGGTGCACATGAGAAAAGAAAGGTTTCCGGAACAAAGGAAATCAAAGCTTCAACCAAGGGGAGATGGACCATTTCAAGTGCTTGAAAGAATCAATGACAATGCTTACAAAGTTGAGCTGCCCGGTGAGTATAATGTTAGTTCCACCTTCAATGTCTCTGATTTATCTCTTTTTAATGCAGATGGAGAATCCGATTTGAGGACAAATCCTTCTCAAGAGGGAGAGAATGATGAGGACATGACCAAGAGCAAGGGCAAGGATCCACTTGAAGGACTTGGAGGACCTATGACAAGGGCTAGAGCAAGGAAAGCCAAGGAAGCTCTTCAACAAGTGTTGTCCATACTATTTGAATACAAGCCCAAGTTTCAAGGAGAAAAGTCCAAGGTTGTGAGTTGTATCATGGCCCAAATGGAGGAGGACTAAATGACACCACTTTGTCTCAATTTTAGAGTGTTTAGTTTGTCTAAATAATGGCCCAATCCTTGTAAAGTTGGCTGACCAAAAATATGTTTTGGGTTAATCAACTAAAAGGGCTTTAGTTAGGTTTAGTTCAAGTTGTAATAAGGGCCCAATTGGCAACCTAGGCATCAGCCTTTTGGGAGACCAAATGGTGGCTGAAGTTGGCTGTTGGGGGTGACTTTTGGTTGCCACAATTTCAGTTACACTCAGCCATTAAGTTTTTTTTAATTCCCTAGGTTAATGGCATTAAGTTATTTTAATTCTAGGTTAGTGGGTCATTACTAAAATCTGTTGTAAAGCTTCTATATAAGCTGAACCATTTTATCAATAAACACAAGTTGAGTTTTATTCAGAAAATTAGAGTTTATCTCTTTTATCTTAGTGAGAGTGATTCTCCTAAATTCTTGAGTGATTCAAGAACACCCTGACTGTATCAAAGGACTTTCACAACCTTTGTGTGTTGCTCTCGCTGGAAAGAGTGATTCTTTCCTTCCTTTCATCTTCACCCTTGTTCTTTCAAACCACAATTCCAGAAAATCCACCTCTGCCCAGAATTATCTCGTGGCCATAACTCCCATTTTACGCACTCAAATGAAGTGATTCTTGAGCCTAAATTGACTTTCAAAACGAGACCTTTCACCTCGTTTTGGAATCACCTCATTTGGAGCCCTGTAGCTTCAATTATTGCCATTTCTATATTTCTGTCCAGCCACCACTTAACCTACATTTTACCATCCCATTCATCCATTTTATGCCAAGAACCACCTTATTAAGACCCACGAAATTAACCACCTTATTTTCCATCCTTTCCTTAATCAATTTCCGCATTTTCCATCAATGTTTAATCCTAGACGATCCTAAGTCAGCCCTTGTGCCATGAGGGTTCATATCAGGTCTTCAGCTTTATTTTTCCCCCTGTTGAAGCATCTAGCAGTTGCTTGATTTGTGGTCTCAACCCATCTATAAACATATTCAATTGAATTGACTCAGAGAACCCATGGGTGGGAGTCTTTCTCAATAAACCTCTAAACCTCTCCAACACTTCACTCAAGGACTCGTCAGGGAACTGATGAAATGAAGAAATTGCAGCTTTCCCTTCCGCAGTCTTTGACTCTGGGAAATATTTTTTCAGAAACTTTTCAACAACTTTTTCCCAGGTTTTCAGACTATTACCCTTAAATGAGTGGAGCCACCTCTTGGCTTCTCCTACCAAGGAAAATGAAAATAGGCTGAGTCTAATGGCTTTATCTGGCGCACCTGCAATCTTTACAATGTTAAAATTTCAATGAATGTCGCCAAATATGCATAGGGGTCCTCATTTGGTAATCCTTGGAATAAGTTCCCCTGTATTAAATGAATCAAAGAAGGAGGGTAGTTAATGTTGTGAGCTTGCACTTCAGGACGTGCAATGCTGGTAAAGAATTGCGGCACTGAACTGCTTCAATAGTCCTAAAGGGTAACTCTTTGCTGGTGTTCATCAGCCATGGAAACGGCTTCTGGTAAATAGGTCACGGATTCCCTTGATGATGGTAAGTTAGATGATGTAGAATCAGAAAAATGAGTTTCTTCCTCAAGAAATTGACGCTACTATCCTATCTTGCAGTAATTTTCTTCTCCTCTCGGCTCTGCTCCTTCTTAACGTAGCTTCAATCTCCAAGTCCAGAGGAACTAAATTGCCTGTGGGAGATCTATGCATATAAAACACTAACAGAAACAACGGTTATCCAGTTCAAGAGGAAAACACATATGAATCGAAAGTAAATATTCACATTTTATCAAAGAATAAAGAATAGACACCTAGGACTGAACTAACTTTCCAAATAGAAAAAAGTTCCCTGACAACGGTGCCAAGAACTTGTTCGAACCCAGCAAGTGCACCGGATCGCGCAAGTAGTATAAAACGGTAAGAACTGAGTATCGAACTCTCGGGGAACTTGTGTTACTTTGTACGGCTACTTCAGTGAATAGGTGTCTAGTATGAAAAGAGATGTGTGGACTATGCACAGTGTCGCAACCTACCCTTCGGCGGGAGGGCGACGCGAGGGCTCACGGGTGCGTCTTCCAAGATAGGAAAATGCGCAGAGTCGCCACCAACGTTTATTCGAGGAAAACGTCGGAAAAACCGGAAAAGACGTGGTCTACGAACTTTAAGTGTGAAAGGTTCGGGAATTGTATTTACGCACGGGGAAGGTATTAGCACCTCACACGTTCGTCACAAGGGACGATAGCCTTTAATCAAGTGTGTGAATATGACTTCAATTTGTTTTATTTTCCCTTTTACGTTTTCATGTCTTTTTATGCCTTTTGTATTTTTTATCTTTTTGTGGTCGACAAGGGTGTTTCCCTTGCTCCTACGTATTCCTTAATTGTGATAAGGAAATCAGACCTACGTAGTTCTTCCAAAAGGGGTGAATCAAGTGATTCTTTTTACTTGGAAGGTGGTCATTTAAGGCGTTGGACCTTAAAATGATCCATTTTACTTGGTGAGAAAAGCTAAGGCGTTGGACCTTGTCATACCCTAATTTCGTCCGGGGACCTTTGCTTGATGACATGCGACTTTTGTTTGGTCCTTGTAAGGTGCTTGGCACCCATCATTAGGCAATTTGTGAAATTCCGGGACATGCCGAAAAACAAAAGAAAATATTGATGCACAATCCGTAAGGTTCCGTGACACACCGGAAATCAAATGGAAGCATCGTTGCACAATTAGTGGGGTTCCGTAACATTCCGTAAGTCAAAAAGGGGATGATTATGTAATCCACAAGGTTCCGTAACATTACGGAAAGAAAACAAGTATCGTTACGAAATTCGTAAGTTTCCGTAACTTTATGAAAAAAGAATCACCAAAAAAAGGCAGGGGGTGTACTTAGTAAAAATGGGGGTGAAAATAGCAACCAGGCCCACTTGGGCCCTCCAAAAGATTCCTCCAGAAGGCTGTTGCTTCTGGAGGAAGCAACCCTGCTTGCCTGGGCGAGCTGAGCTCGCCTGGGCGAGCTGGGCGGCAAGCATCTCCCCTATTTTGCTATAAATAGGGGAGGAAGTGAAGAAGAAAAGGGTTCAGCCCCTTAGGCACTTCTCTCTCTTTCGAATTTGTTTGGAAAAATTGTTTCCGTGAAGAAAATCTAAGCCGAGGCACTTCCGAAACATTTTCGTAACGTTTCCGTGAGGAATTTCGCGAAGGCTTCGACCGTTCTTCGACGTTCTTCATTCGTTCTTCATCGTTCTTCGATCTTCAACGGGTAAGTACCTCGAACCAAGCTTTTCGATTCATTCTATGTACCCGTGGTGGTCCACATTGTGTTTCGTGTATTTTTATTCTCGTTTCATTTACTTTTTATACCCCCTTTTGACGTGCTTAAGCCATTTCATTTAAGTCATTTCTCGCTTAACCTAAAAATAAAATAAATTTCCACCGATCGTTTGAATTGTATTATCCGTTAACTTCGGTTAAAATGAATTCCGACCGTTCGGTCGTGCCGTAACCACGTTGGAAATCAAAAAAAGAGGTGAAATAATAATATAATAATAAAAAAAATACCTTTTAGTAAAATAAAGCGGAAAATCAATTGGACGTTTTCTCTTTGGGATTTCTCATTCTTAATCGAATTGACTAATAACTAAAGTGAAACTAAGGCTAAAATCAACTCGCCTAGTCAAGCTCGTCCATAAAAATAGGTTTTTGAAGTTTGTCATTTCAATTTCTTACTAAGTAAAATGGATCATTTTCAAGGTCCAAACGCCTTAAAATGATCACCTTTTAAGTAAAAAAGAATCGCTTGATAAAAAAGAACTACGTAGGTCTGATTTCCTCATCGCAAATTGAGGAATACGTAGGAGCAAAGGGAAACACCCTTGTCGACCACAAAAAGAGAAAAATATAAAAAGGGTATAAAGGATATGAAGACATAAAAAGGGAACATAAAAAATCAAAGTCATGTTTGCACATTCGATTAAAGGCTGCCATCCCTTGGGACGGACGTGTGGGGTGCTAATACCTTCCCCGTGCGTAAATACAACTCCCGAACCTTTCACTTAAAAGTTCGTAGATCTCGTCTTTTCCGGTTTTCCCGACGTTTTCCTCAAATAAACGTTGGTGGCGACTCCGCGCGTATTCCTTTCGTGGAACACGCATCCCGCGAGTCTCGCGTCGCCCTCCTGCCGAAGGGTAGGTTGCGACAGTTGGCGACTCCACTGGGGACAATTTTTAGAGAGTTAGGCCATTTAATCTTGTGCAAATGCTTTACCATGACTTACTCCTTTGTTGGTTTCCCTTCATTATGTTCTTGTGTATATAAACTCTTTGTTGCTTTTAGTGTGTTTTAAAAGGTATGCATGAAGTAAATATTTATTCATTTGATGCACACAAACACCAACACTATTTGCACACACTGTGAGTGAAAAAGGGCCCTATACCCGGGTTCATGGGAACATAAGGAGTGGAGGTGAATCTGTGATCATGCTAGGTCTCCGACTTGCTTGATTACAGTGAACCCTCATCTAGAGCTTTTCTCTTTGAAAACTTATTGTTGCTAGTAGTCCCTACTGCTGCAATATGTTCTTCGAAGAGAATGATACCTCTAGAAACTATCAAAAGAGATATGACTACCTTGGGGGTTATCACTAAATGCCTAGTTAGTTCTCTCCCTTATAGGTCCCTTCAATAGGGGCACGGAGCAAACACGTTGCGTGCCATTTTTCACATTGCCATGCATAAATATCATATACCCTTTTGCTTATGTTCAGTGGATATTGTCATGCTATTGCGCCTTTTGCATATGCATAGGGGTTCTGTCTTGATCCCCTCTATAGACAAATCAATGGAAGGTCCGGGTCACCGTTTTAAATACATACGTTGGGGCACTTTGCTACCCCTAGACGTTGTATCTAAAAAGGAGACAATGTCCCGGGCCCCCGCATTCTTAAATTACAACTGTGTCATATGCATTCCTTCATGCATTCATCCATTCCACCCATGAGATATCGGAGTTTTGATTTGCACCAGCTTTTTGTCTCACTTTAGTAAGCATGGGGACAAATCAAACCGGCAAGAGGTTTTACCAAGTCAAGGTTAAAGGCCTAGATACCACCAGCATCAAGGAATTAGGGCGGTTGATGGAACCTCTCCAAATGCAAGCTTTCCGCAAGATTTACGGAAAGATCTTAGAGTTGACCATAGCAGAGATATCCATAGAAGCCATTGCATCACTCACCCAATACTACGACCAGCCTTTGAGATGCTTCACGTTCGGAGACTTCCAATTAGTACCAACCATTGAAGAATTTGAGGAAATTCTAGGATGTCCTCTCGGGGGAAGAAAACCATATCTTTCCTCCGGGTGTCTCCCCTCTTTGAGCAGAATTGCAACTGTGGTCAAGGATTCAGCAAGAGGTTTGGACCGCATAAAACAGACTCGGAACGGCATAGCGGGCCTACCACGGAGGTACCTAGAAGACAAGGCGAGGGGTATGGCCAATCAAGGAGATTGGGTCCCGTTTATGGATGTGTTAGCATTGCTAATTTTTGGGGTCGTCCTCTTTCCAAACGTGGATGGTTTGGTGGACCTAGCAGCAATTGACGCTTTCCTTGCATACCACCATAGCAAGGAAAGTCCGGTGGTAGCTGTCTTGGCAGATTTATTTGACACATTTGACCGAAGGTGCGAAAAGAGTAGCGCACGGATCATCTGTTGCTTGCCCGCCCTCTGTGTTTGGTTGGTTTCGCACTTGTTCCAGCAAGACACAAGGCATCCATGTCCACTCCTGAGCCATCGCTCGTGTACTGAAAAGAGGAGAATAGATTGGGACCAGCTTTTGGCCGGGATAGGAGGTAGAACAATCAATTGGTTCCCCCGATGGAAGGAAGGAAAGGAGGGAGTCCTTTTCTCATGTGGAGGGTACCCAAACATTCCGCTGATAGGAACGAGGGGTTGTATTAACTACAATCTCGCGCTCGCTATAAGACAACTAGGGTACCCCATGAGGGGAGCACCGATGGAAGAAAGCATGTCTCCTTTCCTTGTGAGGGATTTCGGCGCACAAAATTTCAAGGCTATACAAATAATCCATAAGGCATGGGAAACCCCGTTAAGAAAAGATCAAGAACTTAGGGGCATTCGTAATGGTGCCATTGGTGGTTACCATGAATGGCTGAAAGTTCATATACGAGGTTTAGATTGGCTCGCCAAGTTAAAAGTCGTCAGCGAAGAGAGTTTTGAAGCACCGGAAGAGGACGAGGAAGTCCAAGCTCTCAAAAGCGAGTTAGGAAAGGCGAAACTTGCCAAGGAGAAGTTCAAGTTGGCCGCTACACACATCCGGAAGGAGTGTGCCGGATTACGGGAAGAGAATGCAACTACCGCACGAGCCCTTGAACAAGAGACCAAGAGGGCTCGCAAGGAAGAGTATGGCCGGAACAAATTTCGCGGAGCTCTGTGGAGTAGCAACAATGAACTCAAGCTGCGAAGAAAATGTTGGACCTTGTATTTAAGGGCCAAGCATTTTTCAACAGAATGCCCCGAGACACCCCCATGGTACTTGCAAGTTGCGTTAGGGTCATACCACTTTGGGAAAGGGGGTTGGAGGACCTTTCCGGAGTTACCACGAGCCAAATGGTGGCGATGAGGGACGGCAAGAGGTCCTTCGTATGTCATTGGGAGTGGGTGAATTCTTGAAATGGCCTCGGAGGGAAGTTCCTTGTTGCGTTGGAATTACCGGCCGGCGAGTTGTGTTCAGAGTTGACTTGGGGAGCTTCCCTCTGGGTGGTGGCCTTAGGCTGCACAGGTGCTGAACTAGAGGCGTTCCCGGTATGAGCCGAGAAGCTCGGGTGATGTTGTGCGTACTGATGGCGTACCATGAGTGTCTGCGGGGGCTTGACCCATGCGGGCGTTGAAGAGACGGCATGGGCATCTCCTTCTTCCTTTTTGCCCCTGTTGCCCCGATTCTTTTGGCATTCGCACTTGTGGAGGAAACGTAATCGAACTTTCCTCTTTCAACCCTACCTCGATTTTTTCTTCCCGCGAACACTAGGTCCGCGAAGCTGGACGGCATGTAACCTACTAGCTTCTCATAGTAGAACACCGGCAGAGTGCTCCTACCATCATGGTGATCATCTCTCTCTCAACCATGGGAGGAGCTACTTGTGCCGCCAGTCTCTCCACCGCTGTGCGTATTCTTTAATGTTTCACCCTCTTCTTGAACATAATTCTGCAGCTGAGTGCGATCGGGAGCCAATATCGGAATTATACTGGTAGTGCCTTAAGAAGGCAGTAATCAGATCCTTCCAAGTACGAATACAGGAAGCTTCTAAATTAGTGTACCAAAACTACCGCGGCTCCCGGCCAAGCTATCTTGAAAAAAAGTGGTATTAATAGCTTCATCCTTAGAGTGTGCGCCCATCTGGCGACAGGTACATCTTGAGATGGTTTTTTGGGACAAGTCGTCCCTTTATACTTGTCGAAGTCCGGCACTTTGAACTTCGGGAATAACAACATCGGGTACCAAGCAAAGATCCGTATGTATGCGAACGGATAGTCCCCAAATCCTTCCACGGCTCTCAATCTTTCCTCGAGGAGATCAAAGCTTCTCCTTTCCTTCAGTTGTCGGGGGCGTCCTTCCGTGGACAAACTAAATGTTGCGTCGCGATGTTGGGTTGATGGCAACATGCTGGTGTGCCGGCCCTTCGGGATCGGGGGATAGAACTCGACGTCCCTTCGAGTAGCCTTGAGGTCTTTGTGGGCCTCGTCGGGCTGTTGAGGAGGCTCTCTTTCAAGGACGGGAGAAGCAATATGGCCCGCATCGTCTTGCAAGACGGGTGGTGAGTAGTTGGGGCGGCAATCCATAAGGGTAAGCCGCTCGATTGTATCCCAGGTGAGGGTTGCCATCGTGCCCCAGTGTGTCCTTCCCCGTCCTACTATGTTGAGGAGGATGATGCGCAGTTGCTAAGAGAGTTGGGTCAGCTTCGGCAGCCGAACTGACAGCGGCAGCGGTGGCTGTGTTTTTCTCTATGAGCTGCCTCATTCCTAACATGGCCTCCATCATGGAGGCCATCTTTTCTTTCAGAGCGACATGCCGGCTTTCACTGTTTCCTGTGTCTCCTCTTGGATCAACCCATCGTTCCTAAGTTTGGATCTGGTGCGATAGGGATGCCTTGTGGCGCGTTAGTTATGGTGTTTTCCCTAAAAAACCAAACGTGAGGAGTGGGTAAAGAAAGAAAGAATGCATGCTAGAGATTAAAATGCAGGAGTGATTTGTGATCGCACAAGCTTTTTGGAGTAGAAAACATGGGACCAACTCATTTTTATTTCCAAAAAGTCGGTATTGTCAAGGCTGAGAGACCATTACAATTTCCTAGCGATTCTAATTATGTGGGCCATTAAGTCTATCATATGCTGACAATAGCCGAGAAGCCCATGAATTCTTCGGGGGAGGAGTAGGTGCTGCCATCGCCTTGGCCTTGGCTAACAATCGGGAAGTTTCCTGACTCCCGTTCAAGGTAAGAGCAAACCGATCCATCCACATGGTTGCCTCTTGGTGTAAAGAGTCGATCACCCTTCCTCTAGCCTCTTTTTCCGCGTATACTTGGGCATACTCGTCCGCGATCCTATGCTCGTGGGCCATGGCTAGAGCCTAACTCTTCTTGGTACTTGGCGATGATAGCTAGCATGTGGTCCTCCGTTTCGCATAAACGCTGAGACAAGCTTCTTTAGACCTCGAACAGGCAACTAACTCTTCTTTCAAAACCATGCTATGTGCTCGCGACTGGTCCCTCTCTTCC